>NC_092718.1:35955832-36144945 GCF_047496885.1 Scyliorhinus torazame
CATATCCCCCCTCCCCATATCCCCCCATATCCCCCCTCCCCCATATCCCCCCTCCCCCATATCCCCCCCTCCCCCCCATATCCCCCCCTCCCCCCATATCCCCCCCTCCCCCTATCCCCCCCCCATATCCCCCTCCCCCCATATCCCCCCCTCCCCCATATCCCCCCCCTCCCCCCATATCCCCCCCTCCCCCCCATATCCCCCCCCCTCCCCCATATCCCCCCCTCCCCCATATCCCCCATATCCCCCCCCTCCCCCATATCCCCCCTCCCCTATATCCCCCTCCCCCGTATCACCTGATCACTGCCTGATGTCTAACCATGCATGCTTCATTGTGTATCGCAGGACCAAACGTCCAGGCACCCATCCCCGCAGATGCAGACCGCCCGCAGGATGCCCCTCGGAGACCACAGGAGACGGAGAGACCCGCACCCTCCAGCATGCGACGCTCGCAGGATGCCCCTCGGAGACCACGGGAGACGGAGAGACCCGGACCCTCCAGCATGCGACGCCCGCAGGATGCCCCTCGCACACCACGGGAGACGGAGAGACCTGGAGTAACAGGGAGACGACACCCCCGTCACGTGCGGGAGCGACCACCCAGCGATGAGGGGGGGCAGCCACAGGCCCCCGTCACATCCGAGCCAGGACACCACTACCCAGGACACCACTATCCAGGACACCCCCTACCCGGGACACCACTACCCAGGACACCACTACCCGGGACACCCCTACCCGGGACACCCCTACCCGGGACACCCCTACCCGGGACACCCCCTACCCGGGACAGCACTACCCGGGACAGCACTACCCGGGACAGCACTACCCGGGACAGCACTACCCGGGACAGCACTACCCGGGACAGCACTACCCGGGACAGCACTACCCGGGACAGCACTACCCGGGACAGCACTACCCGGGACAGCACTACCCGGGACAGCACTACCCGGGACAGCACTACCCGGGACAGCACTACCCGGGACAGCACTACCCGGGACAGCACTACCCGGGACAGCACTACCCGGGACAGCACTACCCGGGACAGCACTACCCGGGACAGCACTACCCGGGACAGCACTACCCGGGACAGCACTACCCGGGACAGCACTACTCAGGACACCCCTACCCGGGAAGACGAAATACCGGACAGTGACTCAGAGTGGATGGGTGGAGACGAACCCCCACCCCAAAGTGCCATGGACTCAGAGTGGGACGAAGAGCACGACACAACGCCACTGCTGTCACCAAACACCCTCCACCATCGCAGAAACACTCACCACGGTTGGGCACTTTAGTGATGAGGCGTCTGGTACACTCACTGGTGCGCACAACACAGCCGTCCCGGTACAGCAGGTGGAGGTAGGAGCAGCAGAGGGACCGGGCAGTCGGAGGGCAGCCCAGGCCAAGCGAACATCTGCCGCCCAGATGGATCCCGGGTTCCTGCAGTTACCACACCCACACATAGATCCGATGCAACCACCGACACGGAGACGAGCGAATAGGGTGACGGGTGGCTTGCGGCGGCTGCGGTCGCAGGTGGAGGAGTCCACCCGCGTCCAGGAGCTGGGAGTGGTCCCGGTCATGCGTGCCACCCAGGCTGACACCGCACGGGTGGCGTCCGCGGTGGAGGCAATGGGTGGGACGGTGTCAGACATGGGGAACGGTTTGCGAGGCCTGGGGCCTTCCGTGCAGGCGGCGTCTGTGGCCCAGGAAATGGCTGCCCTCTCACAGGAGGCCATGAGCCAGTGCCAGCGCCAGATGGCAGAGGCGCTCAACGCCATAGCCCAGTCTCAGCAGGCCATGGCCCAGTCTCAGCAGGCCATAGCCCAGTCTCTGCAGGCCATGGCCCAGTCTCTGCAGGCCATGGCCCAGTCTCAGCAGGCCATCGCTGAGGGCATCGGCGCCAGTGGCCATGTGCGAGCCGGCGTCGCAGTGTCACAGACAGGGTTCGACAACCCCCCTGGGCTCCATGGCTGCAAACCTGCAGACCCCTGTCGATACCAGCACGGGCCTCCAGGACTGGCAGCGCCAGATGTCGGGGGGCGCGTCGGATGGCCAGTCCGTTCGCATCCCCCACCCATGTAGAGGCCTGGGGGCCATCAGGCACCCCGAGGGAGGAGGAGGTGGTGTGGTCCGTCCCAGCTCCCTCTGTAGGGGAGGTCCCGGTACACCGCGACACCTCGGACTCCCCCCCTTCCGTCCCAGGTGCATCGGGTGGGCAACGGGCAGGACAGGCTGGCAGCTCGCCATCCCAGTCGCCCGGGCCGCAGCCTGGCCCATCTAGGCCAGGACGCCCCAGGAAACGGCCGCCAAAGGGATCCAGTGTCAGAGGGCAGGAATCACAGGAGTCCACCTCCAGTTTCTGCTGTACCGTCTGGGGAACCACGTAGACATAGTCAAAGGGCCCGTAAGGCCAAACAATTAGACACTGAGTAAGTTGGCACGGGTGCAGGGCACAGATGAGTTTTAGGGGCTAGGGCACGTGCATGAACTCCTTTGGTTATTAAAGTCAATGTTACACCTACCGAAGCTGCCTTTGTGCTCTGTCCAAAGTGTGCGGGCGTGTCATGTACGTTGAGCGCAAGTGTGTGTGTGACGGGTGGTCTTACCTCAGCCCCAGGTGAGTCTGCCCCCTTCCCCCTGGGCCGCCATCAACATCCCCCGGGCAGAGGACGGGACCGTGCGCTGCAGTGTCACAGCCGCATGCAGGGATGGTCCGGGTGGATGGTGGTACTGTGGCCATGGGTCAGACATAGTCCAACGATGTAGAGCCAGGAGCTCATCGGAGGCGGGTTGTCATCATCCTCCATGGCCTGCGATAGACACGCGTCCACCCGCAACTGGGTGAGCCCGGCCCGTTGTGCCGCCGGTGGATCGGCAATTGGGGGGGGGGGGGGTGGTGTGCATGCGGGTGGGGTGTGTGGGGTTGGGGAGGGGGGGTGAGGGTGCTGGGTGGGTGGATGGGTGGGGGGTGTGGGTGGTCGGCTGTTGTCATGGTGTGCGGTCCTGTGGCCATACTACCCGATTCCCACGCCCATCTAGTCAGTGAAGCGGGCGGCTATCAGCCTGTCCCGTGCCCGCTGGGCCAGCCGGTAACGGTGGACAGCCACCCGCCTGTGTCTACCCCGTCTGCCCTGACCATTGCCCCCATCCCCCTCATCTGGGGAGGACTGGGCCTCTTCCTGCTGCTCCTCCACTCCGCCCTCCTCTGCCTGCGGCACATCGCCCCTCTGCTGGGCTATGTTGTGCAGGACGCAGCACACCACAATGATGCGGCCGACCCTATCTGACCGATACTGGAGGGCGCCCCCAGAGAGGTCCAGGCACCTAAAACGCATCTTCAGCACGCCAAAGCACCTCTCGATCACTCCCCTTGTCGCTACGTGGGCATCATTGTAGCGGTTCTCCGCCTCATTGCGTGGCCTCCGTATAGGCGTCATCAGCCACGATCGCAATGGGTAGCCCCTGTCGCCCAGCAACCAGCCCCTCAGCCGGAATGGCGTCCCTCGTACATGCCGGGGATGGATGACCGCGACAACACGAATGAGTCGTGTACACTGCCTGGGTGACGGGTGCAGACGTGCAGGATCATCATGCGGTGGTCGCAGACCACCTGTACGTTCATTGAATAGGTCCCCCTTCCTATTAGTGAACACGGCCCTGTTCTCTGCAGGTGGCCGCACGGCGACGTGCATCCCATCGATCGCGCCCTGGACCATGGGGAACCCCGGCAACGGCAGAGAAGCCCCACGGCCCGGGCATCTTGGCTGGCCCGGTCCACGGGGAAGCGGATGTAGCGGTGCGCCATGGCATAAAGGGCATCTGTCACTGCCCGGATGCACCGATGCACCGATGTCTGCGATATGCCGGACAGGTCCCCACTCGGTGCCTGGAATGACCCCCGTTGCATAAAAGTTCAGGGCCACCGTAACCATGACGGACACGGGGAGAGGGTGTCCCCCCGCCAGTGCCACGCGGTGACAGGTGTGCCAGCAGGTGGCAGATGTGTGCCACGGTTTCCCGGCTCATCCGGAGTCTCCTCCTGCATTCCCGATCCGTGAGGTCCTGGTATGACTGCCGGGGGCCGGTACACACGGGGCGCCCTCGGGTGCCTCTGTTGCCGTGGGGGCCGCGACGTCCTCCTCCCCCCTCCTCGTCCTGTCGGTCAGGTGTCCCTCCAGCCTGGGCGGCTGCCGCCTGCCCCTCTGCGGCAGCCTGCGCCGCCTCTCTGGCACACTCCTCCTCCTCCTCCTCCTCATCCAGGGCAACATAGACATGAGCGGCTGCCACCACGGCGGCCAACATCGCTGGATGGTCTGAAAACATGACGGCCTGGTGGGGGGGGAGGGGAACGACGACATGTCATCATTGCCCATATCCCCTCCTCCCCCCAGCCAGGTGGCATGGACCGCATGGGTCCAACTGTTGGAGGCTGGCACCTGGCCAGGTGGACCAACTCATTTGCCCTCCCATCACCCACCCCGGCACGGACCCCCCTCCCCAACCCCCAACCTCCACCCCAGCACGGACCCCCCCCCCCCAACCTCCACCGCGGCACGGACCCCCTCCCCAACCTCCACCCCAGCACGGACCCCCCCCAACCTCCACCCCAGCACGGACCCCCCCTCCCAACCTCCACCCCAGCACGGACCCCCCCCCAACCTCCACCCCAGCACGGACCGCCCCCCCCAACCTCCACCCCGGCACGGACCCCCCTCCCCAACCTCCACCCCAGCACGGACCCCCCCCAACCTCCACGCCAGCACGGACCCCCCCCAACCTCCACCCCCAGCACGGACCCCCCCGCCCCCCAACCTCCACCCCGGCACGGACCCCCTCCCCAACCTCCACCCCGGCACGGACCCCCTCCCCCAACCTCCACCCCAGCACGGACCCCCCCCCCAACCCCCAACCTCCACCCCAGCACGGACCCCCCCCCCAACCTCCACCCCGGCACAGACCCCCCCCCCCAACCTCCACCCCGGCACGGACCCCCCTCCCCAACCTCCACCCCAGCACGGACACCCCCCCCCCAACCTCCACCCCAGCACGGACCCCCTCCCCAACCTCCACCCCAGCACGGACCCCCCCCAACCCCCAACCTCCACCCAGCACGGAACCCCCCAACCTCCACCCCGGCACGGACCCCCCCCCCAACCTCCACCCCGGCACGGACCCCCCCCAACCTCCACCCCGGCACGGACCCCCTCCCCAACCTCCACCCCAGCACGGACCGCCCCCCCCCCAACCTCCACCCCGGCACGGACCCCCTCCCCAACCTCCACCCCAGCACGGACCCCCCTCCCCAACCTCCACCCCAGCACGGACCCCCCCCAACCTCCACCCCAGCACGGACCCCCCCCCCCCCCCAACCTCCACCCCGGCACGGACCCCCTCCACCCCGGCACGGACCCCCTCCCCAACCTCCACCCAGCACGGACCCCCCCCCCCAACCCCCAACCTCCACCCCAGCACGGACCCCCCCCCCCAACCTCCACCCCGGCACAGACCCCCCCCCCCAACCTCCACCCCGGCACGGACCCCCTCCCCAACCTCCACCCCAGCACGGACACCCCCCCCCCCAACCTCCACCCCAGCACGGACCCCCCTCCCCAACCTCCACCCCAGCACGGACCCCCCCCAACCCCCAACCTCCACCCCAGCACGGACCCCCCCCCCAACCTCCACCCCGGCACGGACCCCCCCCCAACCTCCACCCCGGCACGGACCCCCCCCAACCTCCACCCCGGCACGGACCCCCCTCCCCAACCTCCACCCCAGCACGGACCGCCCCCCCCCAACCTCCACCCCGGCACGGACCCCCTCCCCAACCTCCACCCCAGCACGGACCCCCTCCCCAACCTCCACCCCAGCACGGACCCCCCCCAACCCCCAACCTCCACCCCAGCACGGACCCCCCCCAACCTCCACCGCAGCACGGACCCCCCCCCCAACCTCCACCCCGGCACGGACCCCCTCCCCAACCTCCACCCCGGCACGGACCCCCTCCCCAACCTCCACCCCAGCACGGACCCCCCCCCCAACCCCCAACCTCCACCCCAGCACGGACCCCCCCCCCCCCCAACCTCCACCCCGGCACAGACCACCCCCCCCCAACCTCCACCCCGGCACGGACCCCCTCCCCAACCTCCACCCCAGCACGGACACCCCCCCCCTAACCTCCACCCCAGCACGGACCCCCTCCCCAACCTCCACCCCAGCACGGACCCCCCCCAACCCCCAACCTCCACCCCAGCACGAACCGCCCCCCCCCCCCAACCTCCACCCCGGCACGGACCCCCCCCAACCTCCACCCCGGCACGGACCCCCCCCAACCTCCACCCCGGCACGGACCCCCTCCCCAACCTCCACCCCAGCACGGACCCCCCCCAACCCCCAACCTCCACCCCAGCACGGACCCCCCCCAACCTCCACCCCAGCACGGACCCCCCCCCCCAACCTCCACCCCGGCACGGACCCCCTCCCCAACCTCCACCCCGGCACGGACCCCCTCCCCAACCTCCACCCCAGCACGGACCCCCCCCAACCCCCAACCTCCACCCCAGCACGGACCCCCCCCCCCCCAACCTCCACCCCGGCACGGACCCCCCCAACCTCCACCCCGGCACGGACCCCCCCCAACCTCCACCCCGGCACGGACCCCCTCCCCAACCTCCACCCCAGCACGGACCGCCCCCCCCAACCTCCACCCCGGCACGGACCCCCTCCCCAACCTCCACCCCAGCACGGACCCCCTCCCCAACCTCCACCCCAGCACGGACCCCCCCCAACCTCCACCCCAGCACGGACCCCCCCCCCCCCCAACCTCCACCCCGGCACGGACCCCCTCCCCAACCTCCACCCCAGCACGGACCCCCCCCCAACCACCAACCTCCACCCCAGCACGGACCCCCCCCCAACCTCCACCCCGGCACAGACCTCCCCCCCCAACCTCCACCCCGGCACGGACCCCCTCCCCAACCTCCACCCTAGCACAGACAACCCCCCCCCAACCTCCACCCCAGCACGGACCCCCCTCCCCAACCTCCACCCCAGCACGGACCCCCCCCAACCCCCAACCTCCACCCCAGCACGGACCCCCCCCCCAACCTCCACCCCGGCACGGACCCCCCCCAACCTCCACCCCGGCACGGACCCCCCCCCAACCTCCACCCCGGCACGGACCCCCTCCCCAACCTCCACCCCAGCACGGACCGCCCCCCCCAACCTCCACCCCGGCACGGACCCCCCTCCCCAACCTCCACCCCAGCACGGACCCCCTCCCCAACCTCCACCCCAGCACGGACCCCCCCCAACCCCCAACCTCCACCCCAGCACGGACCCCCCCCAACCTGCACCCCAGCACGGACCCCCCCCCCCAACCTCCACCCCGGCACGGACCCCCTCCCCAACCTCCACCCCAGCACGGACCCCCCCCAACCTCCACCCCAGCACGGACCCCCCCTCCCAACCTCCACCCCGGCACGGACCCCCCCCCCCCAACCTCCACCCCGGCACGGACCCCCCCCAACCTCCACCCCGGCACGGACCCCCTCCCGGCACTCCCCTGGAGCCCAGCCTACTCTAACCACCCCCCCACCTCCCCCCCCCGCCGCACACACACACACACAAGCCGAGACACACCTCTCCTCACGCAATCAGTCTGCGGCCACGCCATTTCCTGCCCAGAACCAACCCCCCAGGCCGTCACTCACCTCCTCGCTGGTCGGCGTGAGCCTGGAGCACCGGGTCACGCCGATGAAAAGGAGGTTTGATTCACGTCGACGTGAACGGTCATCGCGTCGACGGGACTTCGGCCCATCCGGAAGGGAGGATATCGGCAGGCCGAAAATCGGCTGTCTTGCGCAGACCCGTGACATTCTCCGCGGCAGCGGCGCCATTAACGCCCCCGCCGACTTTTCTCCCTTCGGAGACTTCGGCGGGGGCGGGATTCACGGCGGCCAACGGCCATTCTCCGACCCGGCGGGGGGTCGGAGAATGACGCCCCATATTTCTAGAATATGTGAGACACTGATCCGTGACAGGGTCTGTGTTGAATTTAATAATTAAAATGTTTAACTATAGAGCTTATTATCTGTGCTGTCTCGATAATTACCGGATATGAGGTATGGAATTCAGGCAATCCTTGTCGTCAATCCACTAAGATTTTAATCTTTCACCTCCCACCCCACTGTTCTGCCCTGTCTCTTGAATTGTTTCTTGGGCTTAAATTTGAGGTGCTGACATTCCCCAGGTTGAACCATTTTCTCCTCGTCATGTATTTCAAAGATTATGATCACAATTGATTTAATTTCCTCCCGGTACCTGTCCCCTTCCACTGGCATGAAGTACAGTTGGCCTGACACAAAGCGGTTTTCCAGTACCTTGCACTGATTCCTGATCTTCCTGACTGAGCCCAGATATTGAGTGTTGGAAAACTAGTTGCAGTCTAACTTAATACGGCACCATTTGGTGTCCCACAAAATTGATTTGAGCTGGCAGGATGGATGGGCCTGGGATTTGGTCACTGGAGATTAAGAACAGGAACCCTGGCTTGTTTTTTTACTCTTCACCTGATCATTTTCTTTGGCAACATCTCCCAAATGAGCAAGGCCAGGGGCGGCAGGTAGGGTAGGCATGAGTGCCTCCAGTTCACTTCAAGGCACACGCAGTTCTGACAGACATTTATCAGAGCTGGGTCACAGTCAGGGAACTCCTTGCTCAAGAGCATTGTAGGAACAATTGTGTCCCACACAGCCTTCAGTGGTTCAAGATAGCCGTGCATCGGCACATTCTCAACGGCAACTAGAAGATGTAGGAGGGATCTCAGAGGTAGGTTCTTTACCCAGAGAGTAGTGGGGGCATGGAATGCACTGCCTGTAGAAGTAGTTGAGTCAGAAACATTAGGGACCTTCAAGCAGCTATTGGATAGGTACATGGATTACGGTAAAATGATATAGTGTAGATTTATTTGTTCTTAAGGGCAGCACGGTAGCATTGTGGATAGGACAAAGGTTCGGCACAACATCGTGGGCCGAAGGGCCTGTTCTGTGCTGTATTTTCTATGTTCTATGTTCTAGAATGCGCAATCCATGCCAGCGATGCATTTTCTGAGAATGAAGATACTTTTTAAAATTGCCAAATGTAAAATCCTTACTAATGACCTGACGGAATTCACCCAGCACAATGGAGACCAGGGATCAAAACGATGGTGGATTGCAATGGTAGGAGTCTGCTGAGCAGGGAGATGGAGTTTGCTTCTTGTGAAATATATACTTTCTAATTTTTACAAATGGAGAGAAATATAATTTACCAAATCAACAAGACCCTCTATACATTGAAAAACACATGACCCTTGGCACAAAATAGTTTGCACATACTACTGACAAAAGAGTTTGTGTGACATGCATTGTGTTCTGGTCATGATGGCCTCAGAGAATTTGGGACGGGTTGTCTGCAGTCTTGTAGAAGATTTTCTGGGGGGAATATCAACCGCTCTGCAACAATTTATGGGGCCACCTGACTATTGTTGCTCAATATTATCACAGTCATGCTGTCAACTATTGTCTCTCACATCCTGATGCATCAGTTTGTACTTTTCTAAAGGATTACACAAACTTTCGAGTGGGATTGATTAGAGTCCAAGCAATACCCTTTAAAAAAATAACCTACTGCAAAGATTGTGAGGGGCTTCTATTCTGTCACCATTTTATATAATGATGAGTGGGTGGCCAGTGTCATGTTGCCAGTAGCAACAACTTGGCCTGCTGTGAATTACACAATCCTGTATCCTCCCAAACCCCCAGATTGACAACACAGGACACAGGGCGGGAATTTCAGGCCCATCCTGCCGGTGAGATCTTCTGGCCCCCTCGGAGGCAACTCCCCACGGTGGGTTGGGTGATACTCGCAAAATGCCATGGGCTAGATTCTCCGCAGCCCCGCACCGAAATCGCTGCCGGCGCGGGGGCGGAGAATCCACTTTCATGTTGTAATCGAGCTTGCCGCCGGTCCGGCGATTCTCCGGGCCCCAAAAATTGGCGTGACCGCTGAGTATGCCACCCCGCCAGGAGGCCGTTGCCAGGGGCCCGCCCAGCAAATCTGCTCCCGACCGGCCAAATTCTTGACGACGTGGAAATAACCACCTACTGCCGGTCGGGATGCTGGCGTGGCGGCTGCGGACTCAGTCCACGGCCACACTGGTCGGGGGCGGGGGGGGGGGGGGGGATCGGAGGCCGGGGGGGCCTTATAGGCGGTCGGGAATTAAATCTGCGCAGTTTCAGGCTGGGGCGCGTGGCCGATCGGGGGAGGGGTGGGTGTGTTCGATGTGGCCCCGAAGCCCGAGTCCGCCTTGGAGCTCGGCGCGGCCGCTGGCCGCCGCCGCCGTGCGCATGCGCGGACTCTGAACCGGACGTGCGGGGGCCTGTATCTGCTGCTACAGTTGCGAGATTTACTCCGGGTCCCTGCCAGCCCTCTGCATGGCATCAAATTAGTTCAACTTTTTAATGGGAATTTCAGGAATAAAACTCCACCGTTTATTCGCCGGCGTGGCAACATCGTCTCATTTTGGGAGAATCCAGCCCCATAGAGCCCAGCGGGACTGGAAAATCCCACCGACGGGCAATGGTGAGCTGCTTCCGCCTCCGGAAACATGCTACGGGGGGAGGGGCGGGGCAGGGGGGGAATCCAAGCCATTGCCTCTTGTGGTGGTATGTATTGGGGTAATACGGTACACCACGTGTCGACGGGCTATTGGTGGAGGGATGCCGGGTCCTGATAGGATCGGCCACCTACTGGGCTCCACCCAGAAAGGCCGGTATAAGAACCCGGCATTTCCCCCAGCAGCTGCATTCTGTAACCACGCTGCTGGGGATCAAGTTCTGCTTAATAAAGCCTTTAATTGACGTTACTTCAACCTGCCTTGCGTCATATTGACGGTACAACCTCTTGTGTTGATGTCATGTTTCTGATTATCATCGTTTAAGAAACTGCTTGTTTTGAATTTGAATTTGTTGTACGGTGTTGAAACATGTTACTGCATGTTCATATACAAGAACTCAATACCTGACTTCTTTGAGGAAATTATAATTGGTCAAGAGTGGATGGCAGTTGACATATTGAACTTAGGCTGTTGGAAAATTGTGCAGCCTCCACAGTCAGTTCCTGTCTTGATATTAGATTGCCTTCCAGTACATCTTCACGTTGTGGTTTTGAGATGTATTACAAAGACAGAACTGGGTACCTGAGAATGGCTTCAAATCAACTGCGTGTTTGAGGGCCCAAGATGATATGAGACATGAGAACAAGGTTTGATGAAAAACATCTTCGCATTTCTCTCTGATGTGGATTGTGCATTAATTATTGCGTGGGTGTCTGTGTGCGAACCTGAGTGGGAAAGAAAAATAAAGGAAATTTGACTATTTTTTGATCCATTATTGTCAGCCATTGCTGCTGCTGATTTTCAGTGCACCCCCTGTTTGTGACAATATACTCATTAGAGGATTAATGATGCTTCACTACGTCAAGTCTATTAAAACCTCATTTGTAAATGACTATTGAAAATCATTTTAACCAGTATAGCATATGAGAATCTCCACCTGATTAGATGGAAGTCAGGCAGTGTGTGCTTTATTTTGTGGTTTACCACCTAGATGTCTTTGACAAGCTTGCAAAAAGCCTCTGAATGTGCTACAAGATGCATCTCCGTCAGTGCCACTGCTTTCATGAAGTTAATTTTTGGAAAACACATGGTGCTGGATTCTCCGTTTCTGCGGCTAAGTGCCGGCGGCAAAGTAGAACCCGTGGTGCTCCACGGTGGGAAAATCGGCGTGAACCCCTCACCAATTCTGGTACTGGTGAGGGGCTAGCACCGGTGCCGCGTGGAACACAACAGATCGCGCGGAGAATTGCTGAGTCCCGGGTCGCGCGTGCACAGGGCTGACGAGCTGCAGCCGTGCATGCCTACCCCGCCACTGGTCGCACCGGGAAACATGGCGCTGGCTGTACTGGACCACGTACTCGTCCACCCTGACCCCACAGCCCACCCCCTGGCCACCACCCAGCAGTAGCCGAAGCCCCCCCGGCCAGGGGCACGAATCCCGGTTGAGCATAGCTGCGCTGGACACTGTCCGCAGCTGGCACGCCAGGTTCCCGACCGCTGGGACCACACATGCCATCGGCAACTCAGCCTATCGGGTGTGGAGCATCGCGGGTGGGCCGGCTGATGATGTGCCAATGGCCGATTTGGAGGGGGCGGCGTCAAACGGGCGCCTATCCCAATTCCGGCGTCAGAGGCCATTGTCCGCCAATCGCCAATCCTGATTTCAGTGTCCGGCTATGGAGAATCCCGCCCATGATTGATGATAATAATCGCTTATTGTCACAAGTAGGCTTCAATGAGGTTACTGTGAATAGCCCCTAGTCGCCACATTCTGGTGCCTATTCGGGGAGGCGGGTACTGGAATTGAACCCGCGCTGCATCCTTGTTCTGCAATACAAACCAGCTGTTTAGCCCACTGTGCTAAACCAGCCCCCCTGATGAGGAGTAGTTGGAGCCCTTTGCCAAAGGTGATTTCATGTTTTCAAATACATTTGATTCCAGTTATCCTGTCTCAATAAAATGTATGAAACTTTGGGGCCGAGTCTTCTGGTCTTCGGCTACTCCGAGACCGGGGTGCATGACTGAAAATGCATATTGGAATCTTGTAGAGGTCCCGAGGCATTGATCCACGTAGGAATTGCCCGGGAGGTTTCACTTTCTGCTGGGCAATTCCCCTGCTGCCCAGGACACTCCGTGGGTGTCTCTGACTCTGAACAGTACTCAGCAGGTTAGTTACTCGGGGCGCGATTAAATAAATAAAAAAACAGAGTCTACTTTGGGCGGGATTAGTAAACACCGAGTATGACCCCGCTGGAAGACATGGTGGCGCAGTGGTTAGTTTCACGGTGCTGAGGACCCGTGAGGGCATTCTCCGTCACAACCCAAAGATGTGCAGGGCAGGTGGATTGGACACAGTAAATTGCCTCTTAATTGGGAAATTGTTTTGATCCCACTATCTAATGCACCTTGTTGCTATTTCAGCAACTGGCTGGGGGCGAGCCGTGAAGATTGGTACACCCGGCCAATAAAGAACAAAGAACAAAGAAAAGTACAGCACAGGAACAGGCCCTTCGGCCCTCCAAGCCCGTGCAGACCATGCTGCCTGACTAAACTACAATCTTCTACACTTCCTGGGTCCGTATCCCTCTATTCCCATCCTATTCATGTATTTGTCAAGACGCCCCTTAAATGTCACTATCGTCCCTGCTTCCACCACCTCCTCCGGTAGCGAGTTCCAGGCACCCACTACCCTCTGTGTGAAAAAAACTTGCCTCGTACATCTACTCTAAACCTTGCCCCTCGCACCTTAAACCTATGCCCCCTAGTAATTGACCCCTCTACCCTGGGAAAAGCCTCTGACTATCCACTCTGTCTATGCCCCTCATAATTTTGTAGACCTCTATCAGGTCGCCCCTCAACCTCCATCGTTCCAGTGAGAACAAACCGAGTTTATTCAGCCGCTCCTCATAGCTAATGCCCTCCATACCAGGCAACCTTCTGGTAAATCTCTTCTGCACCCTCTCTAAAGCCTCCACATCCTTCTGGTAGTGTGGCGACCAGAATTGAACAGTATACTCCAAGTGTGGCCTAACTAAGGTTCTATACAGCTGCATCATGACTTGCCAATTCTTATACTCAATGCCCCGGCCAATGAAGCCAAGCATGCCGTATGCCTTCTTGACTACCTTCTCCACCTGTGTTGCCCCTTTCAGTGACCTGTGGACCTATACACCTAGATCTCTCTGACTTTCAATACTCTTGAGGGTTACCATTCACTGTATATTCCCTACCTGCATTAGACCTTCCAAAATGCATTACCTCACATTTGTCCGGATTAAACTCCATCTGCCATCTCTCCGCCCAAGTCTCCAAACAATCTAAATCCTGCTGTATCCTCTGACAGTCCTCATCGCTATCCGCAATTCCACCAACCTTTGTGTCGTCTGCAAACTTACTAATCAGACCAGTTACATTTTCCTCCAAGTCATTTATATATACTACAAACAGCAAAGGTCCCAGCACTGATCCCTGCGGAACACCACTAGTCACAGCCCTCCAATTAGAAAAGCATCCTTCCATTGCTACTCTCTGCCTTCTATGACCTAGCCAGTTCTGTATCCACCTTGCCAGCTCACCCTTGATCCCGTGTGACTTCACCTTTTGTACTAGTCTACCATGAGGGACCTTGTCAAAGGCCTTCCTGAAGTCCATATAGACAACATCCACTGCCCTACCTGCATCAATCATCTTTGTGACCGCCTCGAAAAACTCTATCAAGTTAGTGAGACACGACCTCACCTTCACAAAACCATGCTGCCTCTCACTAATACGTCAATTTGCTTCCAGATGGGAGTAGATCCTGTCTCGAAGAATGCTCTCCAGTAATTTCCCTACCACTGACGTAAGGCTCACCGGCCTGTAGTTCCCTGGATTATCCTTGCTACCCTTCTTAAACAGAGGAACAACATTGGCTATTCTCCAGTCCTCCGGGATATCATCTGAAGACATTGAGGATCCAAAGATATCTGCCAAGGCCTCAGCAATTTCCTCTCTAGCCTCCTTCAGTATTCTGGGGTAGATCCCATCAGGCCCTCAGGACTTATCTACCTTAATATTTTTTAAGACGCCAACACCTCGTCTTTTTGGATCTCAATGTGACCCAGGCTATCTACACACCCTTCTCCAGACTCAACATCTACCAATTCCTTCTCTTACAATATCTTTCGTTATCCAAGGTTCCCGAATGAATTGCCGTATTTATCCTTCTTCCTCACAGGAACATGCCGGTCCTGAATTCCTTTCAACTGACACTTGAAAGCCTTCCACATGTCAGATGTTGATTTACCCTCAAACATCCGCCCCCAATCTAGGTTCTTCAGTTCCCGCCTAATATTGTTATAATTAGCCTTCCCACCCCAATTTAGAATATTCACCCTAGGACCACTCTTATCCTTGTCCACCAGCACTTTAAAACTTACTGAATTGTGGTCACTGTTCCCGAAATGTTTTCCTACTGAAACTTCTACCACCTGGCCGGGCTCATTCTCCAATACCAGGTCCAGTACCGCCCTTTCCCTAGTTGGACTGTCTACATATTTTTTTAAGAAGCCCTCCTGGATGCTCCTTACAAACTCTGCCCCATCTAAGCCCCTGGCACTAAGTGAGTCCCAGTCAATATTGGGGAAGTTGAAGTCTCCATCACCACAACCCTGTTTTTACTCTTTTCCAAAATCTGTCTACCTATCTGCTCCTCTATCTCCCACTGGCTGTTGGGAGGCCTGTAGTAAACCCCCAACATTGTGACTGCACCCTTCTTATTCCTGATCTCTACCCGTATAGCCTCACTTCCCTCTGAGGTGTCCTCCCGTAGTACAGCTGTGATATCCTCTCTAACCAGTAGCGCAACTCCGCCACCCCTTTTACATCCCCCCTCTATCCCGCCTGAAACATCTAAATCCTGGAACGTTTAGCTGCCAATCCTGCCCTTCCCTCAACCAGATCTCTGTAATGGCAACAACATCATAGTTCCAAGTACTAATCCAAGCTCTAAGTTCATCTGCCTTACCTGTAATACTTCTTGTATTAAAACATATCCACTTCAGGCCACCAGACCCGCTGTGTTCAGCAACTTCACCCTGTCTGCTCTGCCTCAGAGCCATACTGTCCCTATTCCCTAGTTCTCCCTCAATGCTCTCACCTTCTGACCTATTGCTCCCGTGCCCACCCCCCTACCATACTAGTTTAAACCCTCCCGTGTGACACTAGCAAACCCCGCGGCTAGGATATTTATGCCTCTCCAGCTTAGATGCAACCCATCCTTATATAGGTCACACCTGCCCCGGAAGAGCTCCCAGTGGTCCAGATAACAGAAACCCTTCCTCCTACACCAGCTGTTTAGCCACGTGTTTAGCTGCTCTATCTTCCTATTTCTAGCCTCACTGGCACGTGGCACAGGGAGTAATCCCACGATTACAACCCTCGAGGTCCTGTCTTTTAACTTTCTGCCTAGCTCCCTGAACTCCTGCTGCAGGACCTCATGCCCCTTCCTGCCTATGTCGTTAGTACCAATATGTACAACGACCTCTGCCTGTTTGCCCTCCCCCTTCAGGATGCCCTCTACCCATTCGGAGACATCCTGGGCCCTGGCACCAGGGAGGCAACATACCATCCGAGAGTCTCTTTCACGTCCACAGAAGCGCCTATCTGTGCCCCTGACTATAGAGTCCCCTATGACTATTGCTCTTCTGCGCTTTGACCCTCCCTTCTGAATATCAGAGCCAGCCGTGGTGCCACTGCTCTGGCTGCTGCTGTTTTCCCCTGATCGGCTATCCCCCCCGACAGTATCCATTTGGGTATACCTGTTCGAGAGGGGGACAACCACAGGGGATTCCTGCACTGACTGCCTGCCCTTTCTGGTGGTCACCCATTTCTCTGCCTGCACCTTGGGTGTGACTACATTTATATAACTGCTATCTATGGCGCTTTCCGCCACCTGCATGCTCCTAAGTGCATCCAACTGCTGCTCCAACCGAACCATGCGGTCTGTGAGGAGCTCCAGTTCATAGAATCATAGAATTTACAGTACAGAAGGAGGCCATTTGGCCCATCGAGTCTGCACCGGCTCTTGGAAAGAGCACCCTACCCAATGTCCACACCTCCATCCTATCCCCATAACCCAGTAACCCAACCCAACACTAAGGGCAATTTTGGACACTATGGGCAATTTAGCATGGCCAATCCACCTAACCCGCACATCTTTGGACTGTGGGAGGAAATCGGAGCACCCGGAGGAAACCCACGCACACACAGGGAGGATGTGCAGACTCCGCACAGACAGTGACCCAAGCCGGAATCGAACCTGGGACCCTGGAGCTGTGAAGCATTTGTGCTATCCACAATGCTACCGTGCTGCCCGCAGTTGGGTGCACTTTCTGCAGATGAAGCCATCCGGGACGCTGGAAGCCTCCCGGATCTGCCACATCTCACAGTCAGAGCACTGCACCCCTCTAACTGACATTGCGTCAATTAATTAGTAAATTAAAGTTAAAAGTTTAAAAAAAATTTTTTTTTAAAGTTACTGTTAACTATCTGTTTCCTAGCACTAGATGTGGCTGGGTGGCACCAGCAGTGCCAGTGTGCCACCCTGCCCAGAGGCCGACAACCCTGGGCCTTTGATCGCCTGCTGCCATTCCGCCTGCTCCTCGTTTGTGGGGATCAGCGCTAAATGACACCCGCCTGGATGTCCCTTGGCAAGGCCGGTAGGTGCTGGGTGGACATTCGATCCGGCATAGACGTAGTTGAATGGGCTTTTAAACTCACCTAACTTAGCAAGTCTAGATCAATGGGCGGGTTCCAGATTGCAGCGTCGTGCAAGATTCCGGCACATTGCGTCCTAGGTTTTAGTATGTCAAACATTTCTTAACACCCCGCCAATTCACAAACTGTGCCCTCCCTAATCACCTCCCCATCCCCTCACTACCCACTAATCTGACCTGAAGACCCACCCGACTACCCACTGACTCATCTATCACCTCACCTACATGCCCTCCCCATCCACCATTACCCCTTGCCTTTTACCCCCACTTTCTCTCCCTTTACCCCCAGTTTCCCTTCCCTTCCCCTCCCACCGTCCCTTCACCCTCCCACCATCCCTTATCCCTCCCACCTTCCCTTAACCCCTCCCACCTTCCCTTACCCCCAGCTTCTATTATTTTACCCCCCCCCCCCCCACATTTTCTCCCTTGCACCCCTCCCCCTCAGCTACTTTTATCAAAAGATTGGACTTTTAAACTTGCTCTGTCCTGTCTTTCCCCTGTCATCGCTCCACTCTGACGGTGTTCCCTGAAGGACACTCCGCTGCATGTTTCTGCGAAAGCCAGGATTAGAAGACAAATGAAGAAATGCATAGCAGCGTCAAGTTGGCGGAATGTCCGCGCGCAGCAGTAAATCGCTCATCGTTGCCACTACTCAGACAGCCTGGGCCAATGTTTAATGCCCAGCTGACTTGCCATTTTCTAATCCAATGAACCATCATTACTGTGCTCTAGAACCTCTTGTATTATTTGTTGCTTTCCCTTTGCTGTAAAGATGCCTTTCACAAACTTTGTTAGCGAACAGAAAAGGTGTTCGCAACAATTGTACAGCAGCCTCATGGCTGTAGCTGCTCCCATAATGTCATTTTTCCTCTGAGCCTTTTTCACTATGGGGTGATTCCATGCTGAGTCCCGATTGGTCATGTGACCCATACTCTGCTGTGTTGCCCTTAAAGAGACAGTCGCTACATTGACCTTGATTGTTTTGCCTCTCCTTACCTACTATGGGTTATTTGCATACCACCACGCGCACCACTCTTGAGGTGGAGCAGACAGTTCATGTTGTGGACTTTTTCATGTTTTTAAATGATCCAAAATAGAACAGGGGGCTGCAAATTTTTAATCATGGTGTCTCTGGCAAGGATAAATAAGATGCAGTCAGATGACATCATTTACACAGAGGTTTTGTGGTTCTTATGGTTTCGGCTGGTGTTCAAGTATTCTTATCAAATTCTTTTTAACGCTGTGTATCATATTCGATGTGAGGCTGATTTTTCACAACTTGCAAGCAGATTTCTTAAGTTAACCTGATACTAAAGTTGCTCCATCTGTGCTTTGAGCCTTAAGCCAAATCCTTAACTTTTTCAGCCTGTGGGTTACAAAGTACGAAGAAGCATGCCTCCATTTCAAGTCGGGAGAGAGAGAGTTCACTGCAGGATGCACAGAATGACTAAGGGACAAGAAATAAATACGGTGGTGTAGTGGTTAGCTGCCTCAAGGCGCCAAGGCCCCAGGTTCGATCCACGCTCTGGGTCACTGTCCGTGTGGAGTTTGCACATTCTCCCCGTGTTTGCGTGGGTTTCGCCCCCACAACCCAAAAGATGTGCAGAGTAGGGGATTGGCCACGCTAAAATTTCCCCTTAATTAGAAAAAATGAATTGGGTACTTAAAATTTTTTTTAAAAGAAAAAAATCTGTTGTAAGTGGTATCTTCAGAACACAGACTACAGTGAACAACATAAAGCAGGGCGGGACAGCAGTAACAATTAGAATCAATTGGAAATTAAACTATTGCCTCAGAAATCTAATTACCAGTCAGCATCAAATAAGAATTAACTATTGTGCACATTTTTATAATACCAGACATGAAATGTATTTTGGTTTTGGTTTAATAGTAATAGAATCTAAGGGCTGAAACATAGCCACATCCCACAGTCCAATGTGATGACCTTCATTGCACTGCTGTGAAATACAATTTTATTGCACAGTCAATGATATTCTATGCACTAGCAATTTCAAGTTCACATCCATTCCGTGATGCTGTGCTTAAAATAAGGGCAGTGTGTTCAAGAAGCATCAGTCAATGTTGGATATGACTGCAGCATGTTATACAATGCCTCAAGGCACATGTAACTGTTCTGTTTGTTGTGCCCTTATTTTGCACCACAGCATAACCTTACGTTGCATTCCAGTGTATTTCTATGTGGGCACACAAGAGAGCCATCCATTCTGGATGACAAAATAAGCCTGAATGGCAGAGCATGGATTTAGATTGGAACTGAATCACTTCTCAAGCCATTTATGGTATAGTACTGAAGGGGCGGCACGGTGGCACAGTGGTTAGTGCTGCTGTCTCACAGAGCCAGGGACCCAGGTTCGATTCCCGGCTTGGGTCACTGTCTGTGCGGAGTCTGCACGTTCTCCCCGTGTCTGCGTGGGTTTCCTCCAGGTGCGCCGGTTTCCTCCCACAGTCCAAAGATGTGCAGGTTAGGTGGATTGGCCATGCTAAATTGCTGTTTAGTGTGCAAAAGGTGAGGTGGGGTTACTGGGATATGGGAATAGGGTCGGGCTGGGCCTAGGTAGGGTGCTCTTTCCAAGAGTCGGTGCAGACTCAGTAGGTTGAATGGCCTCCCCCTGCACTGTAGAGATTCTGTGATTCTACTTTGGGAAGAGTCTTGAAACTTAAGGGTAATGTCACTGGACTAGCAATCTAGAAGCCCCGACTAATGCTCTGGGTGTTCAGATCCTACTACGGAAGCTGGCGGAATTGAAATTCGATTTATAAATTAAATTAATTAAAAATTTGGAATTGAAAGGTTAGTCTCCGCAACCATGAAACTATCATTGATTTGTTGTAAAAAAAAACCCACCCGGTTCACGATGTCTTACAGGGAAGGAAATCTGCCATCCTTACCTGGTCTGGCCTCCATGTGACTCCGGACCCCCAACAATGCAGTTGACTCTCAACTGCCCTTGGAAATGACCGAGCCAGCCACTCAGTTGTATCAAGTAGAGAAGAAAGAGACTGCTGCAGTTCAAGAAGGTGGCTCACTATTGTAGTGATCTCTGTATATCAATATACATGATCAATCTATGTAAAGCTAGTACAGGCAATTGAACACAAGGGGCGGGCCGGAGAATCCCCACGAACGGGCCACGCCGATGTTGGCGCGGCGCCGGTCGCGGGCCGCTCTCCATGGCCGGCCCGCCAATTCTCCGGCCCGTATGGGCCGAGTGGCCGTAAGAAAAGAGCCGAGTCCTGCCGGCGCCATTCTAACCTGCTCTGAGCCGGCAGGACCTCGACGTTGAAGGGTCGGGTGGTGGCCTGTGGAGGGGGGGTCCGACCCCGGGGGGGGGGGGGGGGGGGGGGGGGGGGGGGGGGGGGGGCTCCAATGCGACCTGGCCCACGATCGGGGCCCACCGACCGGCGGGCCGGCCTCTGTGGCTGGGGACCTCCTTTCCTACGCGCCGGCCTCTGTAGCCCTGCGCCATGTTGCGTCGGGGCCAACGCGTTGAAGGAGGCCACTGCGTATGCGTGAGTTGACGCCGGCGCAACTGCGCATGCGCAGATCCCGCGGCGCACAGTTCGCGCCAAGATCGGCAGCTGGCGCGGCACGAACCGCTCCAGCGCCGTGCTGGCCCCCTGTAGGGGCCAGAAATAGTCCTAGGAGCAGCCCGTTCATGCCGTCGTAAAACACAACGGCGTTTACGACAGCGTGGACACTGCCGCGGGATTGGAGAATCCCGCCCTAGACGTCTCACTATCAGGACTTATTTAAATAGTTTTCCCTCTCTTTCTAAGAGAAGTGTGTATCAGGAGTGCAGAGCGAACATACGTAGGAAAGCTAGAGAGAAGAAGTTATTCGTTATCAAAGTATTGTATCGTATAATTTAATTAGTTATATCTACAATTGTTTATTTGTTTTACTCGTTGAGTATTAAGTAAAAAGAACTCACAATATTAATTTATATTACTCAATAAATTAGGTTATCTTTACAAGATGACTCCTGCTCATTTCAACAACTCGGCTGGTTCAAAAGAGTAATATATATATTACACAAAGTAATATAACAACTACCACCTCCTTAAGGGCAGTTAAGGATGGGCAACAATTGCTGGCCTTGCCAGTGATGCCCACATCCCGTTCTTCAAAGAAGAAAGAAAAAGGGGGCAAGGACCTCAGCAGCTCGTTTCCGGTGTCTGTGCTAGCCAACATTCCATTGCACACTGCCATTTCATTGTAGGCTGCCATCTGTCAACCTACCTAATATATGCCAATAATGATGCTTTCATGTTTCTGGCACAATTGGAGTTTCCCTGACACTGGGAGGTCTGCCACAGGAAACTAAAATGTGGAAACAATGGCACAGGTCCAGTTGTGCACTTATACAGTTGTATATCCATTGCTGACGGTGCTCTGAATTTTGGCCTACAAGTTTTAACAGTGTGAATTCAGAGCCGAGGGTGCCAGCAGATTATAGCAGAGTGGTCCTACAATATGAATGGAGAAGGAAGAAGTAAGATTTTGTGTGACAGAAAACAGAAAATGCAGGACAGTCTCTGCAGGTCTGACAGCATCTGTGGAGAGAGAACGGAGCTAACGTTTCGAGCCTGGGTGACTCTTTGTCAAAGTCCGAAACATGTGGCACGGTGGCATAGTGGTTAGCACTGCTGCCTCACAGCGCGCAGGACCCGCGTTCGATTCTGACCTTGGATCACTGTGTGTGCGGAGTCTGCACGTTCTCCCCGTGTCTGCTGGGTTTCCTCTGGGTGCTCCGGTTTCCTCCCACAGTCCAAAGATGTGCAGGTTAGGTGGATTGGTCATGCTAAATTGCCCCTTAGTGTCAAAAAAGGTTAGGTTGGGTTATGGGGATAGGGTGGAGGTGTGGGCCAAGGTGGGGGTACACTTTCCTAGGGTCGGTGCAGACGCGATGGGCTGAATGGTCTCCTTCTGCACTGTAGGGATTCTATGAACAGGTTTTGTTGCTAATGGCATGCAGGGGACACTCGAATCCGACAACTATGTATTTTGCAATGTCTTGACACTTTGGGCGCTCATTTCCATAGTTTAATGGGAATTACTTCATGAATTAAAGCCATCATTGTGGTCATGCCTGCACGGAGAAACTAATTTACTCACCTTCTCCCAAAGAGGAATCAAAAGGCAGGTTAGAAAGTTCAGGTGTACAGCGGAAAAACAGAAATGACATATATGGTTCCATTAGAGTGGCAAAACCAAATCTTCGAATAGTTTGCTGTGGTTTAGTATTGATGACAGCTGAGGGACAAGTCTTCAGCCGCAACCAGTTGGGGAGTTCGTCAGCCTTTTGTTAAAAAACTTAAATGTCGGATGAAGGCATTACCGAAGGAGGGTGTGGGATAGGCATGATAAGTTGCTACATTAGGAAATTTATAGGAGGTGATAAATAAGCAAGAGAAAACATACATTAATTCAATTATTGGGACTGAAAGTAAGGGAAAAAAGACTAGGCCACAATAGTTTACAGCCCAGGATAATGAAGGTGGTTGAAACTAAGAAACTAAGTACTTAGTTGAAACTAAGTAGAGGTCACTAACTATAATTTTGCAAAATGTTTTGAAACTGGAGTTGTGCCCAAGTACTGAGTTGCAAATTGTACGCCCATGTTAAAGAATCAGGAAATTATAGCTTACCCCAGTGCTAGGTAAATCTCCTCAACCTAAAGTGGAACTGGCAAATACTTTGAAAGGCAAATGCGAATCAGCAAAAGGCATTGTGGATTTGCAATGGTTAGGTCATCATTGAATAACCCATGAGGAAACCTGAGCTCACAAATGAAGTGTTTGGTGGCCGTTGCATTTATGCATTTTTTAAGGCAATTTTAGAAGGAGCTTGGCGCAGCTTGTTTAAGAGGCTCGTTTTGAAAATGAAGGCATTGTGATACGAGATAGTGGGAGATGGGCAGATAAGGGTACGGTCAATGGCTGTGTTCCTGATTGGCAGAGCTTTTCCCCCAGGGAATTGTGCTTGGGTCTCAAGTTCGCCATTTAATAAATTGGCACAAGCAATGACTCTGTTTGAGATTTCTGATAGCAATTTAAGGGAACGTGACACACCGAGAGAGAACTCGGTGGGGCCGTTGGTTCGGTTAGAGTGGGGAGGTAAGTGCAATTCAGTGTTGGAATTATAAATATTTTGGAATAAATAAAAGTGAAGCGAATTTTGCTGTGTAAGTGGAGAAAGGGTCGGCCAGTAGGATAACAAGTGGGAGGGGAGGTCCGGCCCCGGAGGGGGGGAGGTCCGACCCCGGGGGTGGGGCTCCGATGTGGCCTGGCCCGCGATCGGGGCCCACCGATCGGTGGGCCGGCCTCTGTGGCTGGGGGCCTCCTTTCCTACGCGCCTGCCCCTGTAGTCCTACGCCATGTTGCGTCGGGGCCGGCGCATTGAAGGAGGCCACTGCGCATGTGCGCGCCGGCGCAACTGCACATGCACGGATCCCGCGGCACAGAGTTCGCGCCGGGATCGGCAGCTGGAGCGGCGCGAAACCGCTCCAGCGCCGTGCTGGCCCCCTGGAGTGGCCATAATTAGTCCTGGGAGCGCAACGGCATTTACGACGGTGTGGACACTGCCGCGGGATTGGAGAATCCCTCTGGTTACATTGATTGACAAAGCACAATTAGCCTCTTTCAGGTAGTTTACTGTGTAGTTAGAGAAAATGCCCACACTATATTGCAGAGAGATTAAACCCCCTGCAGCATTAGACATGGCTCGTATGGTCCTAGATGAGCGATCAGGTGAGAAATGGGAAATGCACCCCACTTAGTGATAACACAGTGGCTCGCCAAATTTGAGATACTGCTGAGAATTTAAAAGCCCAGCTTATTTCTCATTTAACGTCAGCGCAGGACTTCTCAATGCAACTCGATGAAAGTACAGACGTTTCAGATTGTGCAACCTTGCCAGCTTACCTTAGGTATATTTGGCACAATGAATTGTTGAGTATTTGCTGTGCTGCCTGACATTACTAAACCAGCATGACTGGCTCGGAGATTTTTTTTAAGCATTGAATAGTTCCGTAGTTGGAACGTGGGAGCACATCTGGGTTCATTGCCGAGGAATCATAAGTGATGGTGCAGCCAACCTGACTGGGAAAAGCAGCCGGGTTATAATAAGGATTAAGGAGGCTGCTGGTCGGGACCTTGTTTGGAATCATTGTTTTATTCTGTGAGGCACAGGCAGCGAAAGGAATTCCATCCGATCTTAAAGTGGCGTCGAAAGGAATCATGAAACTTGTAAATTTCATTAAATGCAGTTGTAATCAATACCAGGCTATTTTAGTCTGTGTTCCGATAAGGGGGCCGAACACACAGAGGGACATTGGCTGTAGAAGGGTCGGGTGCTTGTCAGAGTTTATAAACTGAGGAATGATTCCACACTTTCCTCCTTGAGAAATCGCCCCCTCTGGCTGATTCATTCG
Source organism: Scyliorhinus torazame (assembly GCF_047496885.1). Taxonomy (NCBI): domain Eukaryota; kingdom Metazoa; phylum Chordata; class Chondrichthyes; order Carcharhiniformes; family Scyliorhinidae; genus Scyliorhinus; species Scyliorhinus torazame. The sequence continues at coordinate 35,980,702 of NC_092718.1, forward strand.
CTGATGAAACTTGGACGCTAACTATGCCTTGCCTTGCAGACAACTTTTCAATTCTAAACAAACTGAACCTCAAATTTCAAGGGAAAGATGATGATTGCTTTTGGCACGGTGAAGAAATAAATGCTTTCCAAAAGTCATTGAAAGTTTGGTCAGTGCGAGGACAAAACCAAAACTAGTACATGTTCCTCACACTGCTACGGCACTTCAAAGAAAACAGTGTTTGTAAGGGAACTGACAGTAGGCTGGCAAGCCTTATTCAGTCGCATCTGCCTGCGCTGATCAACAGTTTTTGTTGCTACTTTCCAGAGAAGAAGATTCAGATTTTGAAAGAATGAGGTGGGTGAAAAATCCTTTGCGTTTCTCGACGGCGTCAACAGGGCCCCAGGATCAGCAATTCTGGCCCCTGCAGGGCGCTGGAGCGGTTCATGCCGCTCCAGCTGCTGATCCGGCCATGGAATGGGCGCCGGGGGAATGCGCGCATGCGCAGTGGGGCCGGCGCGAACCTGCGCATGCACAGTCTCACCGGCGCGATTTCCGCGTATGCGCGTTGTCTCCTTCATCCGCGCCGGCCCCGACCCAACATGGCGCAGGGGTACAGACACTGGCGCGGAAGAAAGGAGGTCGGGAGACAGAGAGGCCGGCCCGCCGATCGGTAGGTCCCGATCATGGGCCAGGCCACATCGGAGGCCCCCCCCCCCCCCCCCCCACAGGCTGCATGTTAGAACGGTGCTGGCGTGACTCTTTTTTTAACGGCCACTCGGCCCATCCTGGCTAGGGAATCGCGGAGGGGTCGCATGCAGCGGCCCCCGACCGGCGCCGCGCCGACCACGCCGATTCTCCACTCTGCGGAGAATCGCGTCCCAGCATCGGGGCGGCATGGCGCAATTCACGCGGCCGCCCGCCAATTCTCCGACCCGGCACGGGGTCGGAGAATCCCGCCCACTGTCTCTTAAAGTTGGTCAGTCTGAAAATATCACCCCGTATCTTTGTAAAGCACAAAAAGTAATCATGCGCAAATATTGCTCGTTCAATACTTTGTGTTTTGTCAGTGTTGGATAGTGGGTTGTCCTATCTGGAGAGGCTAGTAAATTGGGCCTATATTCTCTGGTGTTCAGAATAATGAAAAGTGATCTCATTGAATGAAGCATTCATTCTGAAGGGGCTTGATCAGAGTATAGACGGTGGGAGACTTTCTGCCTGCCAAGCAGACTAAAACACGTGGGAAGAGTCTGGGGATAAGGGGCAGATTATTTAGCACTGAGGTGAGGCGAAACTTTCACTCAAAAGAGTTGTGAATCTTTGGAATTCTCTGCCCCAAAGTGTTATGGTTGCTCCATTGCTGAATATGTTTAAGGCTGGGATAGACAAATGTTTGGTCTCTCCGGGAATCGAGGGGTACTGGGAGCGGGAAGGAAAGAAGTGGAAGCCCAAGATCAGTCAGGATCGTATTTAATGGCGGAATAGAATCATAGAATCATAGTTACAGAAGGAGGCCATTCGGCCCATCGAGTCTGCACCGGCTCTTGGAAAGAGCACTCTACCCAAGTCCACACCTCCACCCTATCCCCATAACCCAGTAAACCCACCAACACTAAGGGCAATTTTGTATACTAAGGGCAATTTAGCATGGCCAATCCACCTAACCTGCACATCTTTGGACTGTGGGAGGAAACTGGAGCACCCGGAGGAAACCCACGCAGACACGGCGAGAACGTGCAGACTCCGGAAAGACAGTGACCCAAGCCGGGAATCGAACCTGGGACCCTGGAGGTCCCTCAGCCGCGTGCCGTTCTCTGGTGGCGGGATTTTATCTTCCCACCGCTTGTCAATGGGATTTCCCTTTTGTAAACGCTCCATGGGGCAGGAAAAGTGAATCGGGATGATAGGAGAATCCCGGCCCCTGTGTTTAGGAATCTGTGGCAGGATTCTCCGCTCCTCCACCCACGTGTTTCTCGGCAGCGGGAGGCGGTACGCCATTCGCTGGCGATGGGATCCTCGGTTCCTGCCACTGTCAATGGGAAATCCCGTTGCAACCACCCCATGCCGAAGGGAAATCTCTGGGGGTTAGGGTGGGGTGCACTGCTGGCGGGACAGCGAACGGCCGGAGAAGTCTGACCCTGGATTCGAGTGGAATGCAGTTGCAAGATTGTTTCTAATTAGCTTTACTTGTGACTTTGAGTCACTGCTGAGTAGAAGTGAAGTGGCCCGTCACAGATGTAAAATTCTGTGACAAACTCCCTTTTTGTAAACCTTGATACTTCACCTCAATTTATTATTCAACAACTGCTTGCATTTACGTATAGCACCTCTAGCAAAATGTCACAAGGCGCTTTACAGAAGTGTTAGCAAGTGTAAACCTGAGATTGAGCCACATAAGAAGAGGGTTTGAGGAGGGAATTGGACCACGGCAGCTGAAAGCAGAGCCACAAGTGTTGGAGGAATCAAACTCTGGCGTATAAACGATCAGAATTGGAGGAGTGCATCAAACCCTGAGGATTGTAGGGATGGAGAAGGCCATTGAAATAGGGATGAGCATTTCAAAGTTGAAGCATTTTTGGAATTGCATCCAATGTAGGTCAGTCAGCAAGCAGAAGGGTGAACAGGACTTGTGAGTTAGAATATGGGTAGCGGAGTGGACAATCTCACGTTTAGGCAGTGTGTAAGATGGGAGGCTGGTCAGGAGAGCATTGGGACAGTCAAGACTGCAGGTAAAAATGGTGTTAAATCATTGATTCTGAACATTGAGGAGCTTCCTCTTTCCAGCACTCCCGGAGCTTTGTCGGACTTCTCACAATATTTTGGCAGATAATGAATAAAGTACCTTTTTCCCCCCTAATCCAAATGACGGTTTAATTGGTGGTTCTACTCGCTATCTATTTCCTTCCTGTTGTGAAAATAGCTAGCGACTGAACTTGTGAGTGAAGAGAAGTAGTATAGTGGTGGGAAGTTTGAAAGTGCACAGGAGGTCTGTCAGCATCTTGAGCAAGGGGTTAATTGTTTTCCTTCTCGATGCTCATGGTGCTGTGTTACATTGTCAATGTTTGCTGCATTAATACTGAATCGGCCCAGCGACTCGATGGGGTGTTCCCCTTCAATGGAAGTGCTGTTCTCCTTGAATAATTGTTGCCGTATGTTCGTTAAAGTCCGTTTCGAAGACCTAACGAGACAACTGCAACATTCAGCTAACATTGCAAGGAAGGTGGCTTTCAGTTCAGTTTTGTGCACTTATAGTTACGAGCCTACCACTGCAACAGTAATTTACAATGTTAGCCCTTCCTTTGGGGCAGCACGGTAGCACAGTGGTTAGCACAGTTGCTTCACAACTCCAGGGTCCTAGGTTCGATTCCAGGCTTGGGTCACTGTCTGTGCGGACTCTGCACGTTCTCCCCCTGTGTCTGCGTGGGTTTCCTCTAGACGCTCTGGTTTCCTCCCACAGGCCAAAGATGTGCAGGTTAGGTGGATTGGCCATGATAAATTGTCCCTTGTGTCCAAAAAGGTAAGGTGGGGTTACTGGGTTACGGGGATAGGGTGGAGGCGTGGGCTTAAATAGGGTGCCCTATCCAAGAGCCAGAGCAAACTCGATGGGCTGAATGGCTTCCTTCCGCACTGTAAATTCTATGATCTAACAGTCAAAGATACCTTGCAATGAATTAAAGGGTGGGATTCTCCGATCCCCCGCTGGGTCGGAGAATCGCCGGGGGCTGGCGTGAATCCCGCCCCTGCCGGTTGCCGAATTCTCCGGCACCGGATATTCGTCAGGGGCGGGAATCGCACCGGTCGGCGGCCCCCCCCCGGCGATTCTCTGGCCCGCGATGGGCCAAAGTCCCGCTGCTGGGATGCCTGTCCCACTGGTGAGAATCAAACCACCTCTCTTCCCGACGGGACTAGGCAGCGCGGGCGGGCTCCGGGGTCCTGGGGGGAGGGGGGGGCGTGGGGCGATCCGACCCCGGGGGGGTGCCCCCATGGTCGCCTGGCCCGCGATCGGGGCCCACCGATCTGCGGGCGGGCCTGTGCCATGGGGGCACTCTTTTCCATCCGCCTCGGCCACAGCCTTCACCGTGGCCGACGCGGAAGAGGCAACCCCCCCGCGCATGCGCGTGGATGACGTCAGCAGCCGCTGACGATCCCGCGCATGCGCGGACTTCCGCCGAAGTCCTTTCGTCCCCGGCTAGCGTGGCGCCAAAGGCCTATCCCGCCGGTCGGCGGCGCGCCAACCATTCCAGCGCGCGCCTCGCCCCTCACGGTGAGGGCTTGGCCCCTAAAGGTGCGGAGAAATCCGCACCTTTGGGGCGGCCCGACGCCGGAGTGGTTCACACCACTCCATCCCGCCAGGACCCCCTGCCCCGCCGGGTAGGGGAGAATCCCGGCCAATGTCTGGAGTGGAAGGCTTTTAATTCTCATGCTGCAGGTATGACTGAATTGCCATAATATTTCAAGCATATTTTAAAGAATAGCAGAAAGTTATAGGCATCACTCTAGGCAGCTTATGGATCTATCAGTCATGTAGTCATTATGCCACACATGGAGGCCATTCAGCCCATTGAGTCCTGGTACAATTCTGGAAGTCCATTGTAGTATTTTGAAAGACTGGTGACCACCAGGTAGATCAACGAATAAATGGTATTTTGAGGTAAGTAACTATATACAGAGAGTGATATGAAGGCCCTCGTATCCCACGTCTCCAAACTCCTAAGCAACAATAAAACCCGTGCTCAGCCCCAGGATCCACGCACTCGGGTCCGATTGGCCGAGCGGGTCAGATGAACTTCCAAGAACTCACCCCCTTAAAGGGGCACACTAGCACATCTATGTAACACTGAACTAAGCAATTGATCTTTGTGAGGAGTGAAATTATCTCGAACAGACTTGCTATTTGGTAATCTGTCTCACTGATGTATGTGAATTGCATGTTTTATTTTCATAAGCATGTAGGTGACGTGATTATGCTGATTTTCTCTATAAGATATGACTCGGTCACCAGGGAAGCAAAAAAACAATTTCCATTTTGGGCACAGCCAGTGATCTGGGTGCCACTTCTGTGCAAAGTTACCCCAGATTCCAGAAGTGATTTATTTGCTCAGATTTAGGCCCAAGCTTATTTGCATATCGCTGAATGTAAAATCTTCCATTGCCCAGTGTAATCGGGCAGCAATTTGTTGGATGTAATTTTCTCAAAAAAAGAATTGCATACGTCGTTCACATATTTAAGGCTGGTTTCCTGATTGTGGTTTTATTAGCACAATTGAAAATGAGTTGATTGCAAAAATTAAGCAATTTTAATCAGCGTCCAGTCCAACTTTGGACAATTGAAAAATGATTTGAGGCACCTTGACAGGGTGGATGTGGAGAGGGTGTTTAATTCTTTTGGAAGAATCTAGAACTCGGGACCACTGTTTAAAAATAAGGGGTCGCCCTTTCAAGACACAGATGAAGAGAAATGTTTTCTCTCGGGGGCTGTGAGTCTCTGGAACTCTCTTCCTAAGACGGTGGAATCAGAGTCTTTGAATATTTTTCAGACAGAGCTAGATAGATTCCTTTTTAAAATAAATTTAGAATACCCAATTCATTTTTTCCAATTAAGGGGCAATTTAGCGTGGCCAATCCACCTAACCTGCACATCTTTGGGTTGTGGGGGCGAAACCCACGCAAACACTGGGAGAATGTGCAAAGTCCACACGGATAATGACCCAGAGCCGGGATAGAACCTGTGACCTCGGCGCCGTGAGGCAGCAATGCTAACCACTGCGCCACCGTGCTGCCCCGAGATTCCTGATTAACAAGGAGCTGAAAGGTTATCGGGGCGCAGGCAGGAATGTGGGGTTGAGGTTACAATCAGATAGACCATGAATTTATTGATTGCTGAGGAGGCTAAAGGGGCCGAGTGGCCTGCTCTTAATTCGTATGTTCGTGTGGTTTTTCAAAATACCTCTACAGAACCATATAATAGTAATCAATTTCTTCATGATTTCTTTGTCGATAGTTAAAACGCATCTCTTGTCCTTGTGCTTAAAAAGTGCTTAATTTTAAGGGCCTCTTCGAAGGCCTACGATAGGTGCAGTTAGTAGCAACTCACAGCGGTAAATAATTTGTATTGGGTGCAAGGCCAATTTTATGGGCAGGGCTGGTTTCAATGGGCCAATGTTACTGAACAAATGATTTGCGCTGGACATATTTTGCTCTTGAAATTACATGATCTTTTAAGTTGGTTCAGCTGATTTTGAGCAAAAACATGCTGAAAAAAATAAAACCCAATACAGTGGAAACCTCAACCCATTGTACCTGCGATGGTAATTGGAACCATCACACACGGCTTTCCGAGCCGTGTGTGATTTGCAACTCATGATCTCAATTCCCTTTAGAACTGATGGAAAACAAGAAGGGAAAACAAGTGGTTAGGATCATTTTCAGTGTCTATTGAGTGGTACAGGAAGGTAAGAGCTGAACGTATGTCGAATCTTTTTAAAGTTTTTGTGATCCTTGTATAATGAGTTGGTAAGCAAGTCTTTTTTCCTCTCAGAATTGTGCCTTGGGTTAGGTGCCACTGAACCACTTGACTTTGTGCTTGCACGCACTCTCTCTCTCTTTGCCTTTCTGTCTTTCTTTCAATATCGGGGCTCCAGAGCCTACACAATGGGCAGGTTGTTTGTATATTTGTTTCATAACCAAAGCTAATCTAATCCAATTTTCTTTTACACACCTTCCTGACTTTCTTTTAACCTCTCCTCGATATTCCCACCATCAATGCTAACAAACTCAGTAGCGACCAGAGCTTGAACCCTGAGCCTTCCTTGTTTTTGCACTTGTGCATTGAAATGTTATTGACTTTGCTGCGGTCATTGTTATAAATAAATGCTTTCCTCCCGACTCATGAGAACCAGATAAAGAAGTTAAGATCACCAGACATGAATCAGGCTCTCAATTGTAGAATTTACCGACTTTCACGCATAAACATTCTGCAAGGATGTTATCAATGAATTTCCAGTTAGTTAGCATCTGCTGACCACCTGTCCATGACCTGTTGTTGATCTACACTGGCTACACCCATCCTTTGGTCAAATATGCTGTGCCCCTGTGGGACCCTGATCTCCTCAAACTACTCAGATGGAAATATTACAGAAGCGAGCGCTGAAATTGACCCTAAACCCTCAATCCCAGTTGTACGACAACTTCCTTCGTGTCACAGAGCTCGAAACGCTCCAACGAAGAAGAGTTAATGTTTGTACCACATTTCAGGAATGTACCCAATTTCAGAACTGGTCACCACTACCAGGCCCAGAGGAATCAAGGCAGAGGTTCAGCTAAATTGAACCCTTAGAGATATGGAACAGAAAGTATCAACGCAGGCCTAATACGTTCATGGCTGGGGACATCAATTAAGTACATAAATGATGATGTATTCCAGGGCCTGTAATGTAGAAGTGGTGTTTTGCTTAGTAACTGCAATATAATTAAATACATTGTTCCTTCTTTGAACATTCTGTCCACTGCTTCTCAGTTACCTGCTGGATTTATTTATCTATTTTTGTTGTTACTTCTTTGTCACATGTTTTTAACTTGATTACTTAGTTTACAATTGATTTTGGTGCCGATCACATTGAAATTAAACCTTTGTGCTGTGGACATGCTTCTTGAATGTTGCTATTATTAAAATATTTATTAATACTTCTAAGTAGTCCATTTGGGGGGGTGTGGGGGACGGGGGAACGTGTATTGGTGGGGACCACAGCTTGTTGGGTAAAAGGCCCTACATTTATCGTGCTGTTTGGTTTCATTAATGAGTGAAAAATCTCAGTTCACCGGTGGTTGCTGAAAAAAAGACAACTGAGATTATTTGATGAACACTGGGCCGTGCTGTGGGCTTTCCTGAGCACTGTGATCAAGATTTGCTCTTGCACGTATTTGAGGCGATATTTATTTTATTTCCTGTTCCATATTGATGATCTTGCCTGAAAGAAAAACATTTTCATTCATGCACAAGTTCACTTTTTTTTGCGTTCCGTCACTGAACGAGCTCCAGAAGAATGCGAGCTCAACATTTAAATGAGAACTGGTTTCAGGAAACACCGAAGTTATGAAGTTCACGTCTTTATTTCCTTGAGTGTTTAAGTGTCCATATAGATTGTCTGACAGCATCTGTGGAGAGAGAAGGGAGCTGATGTTTCGAGTCTGGATGAGTCTTTGTCAAAGCTCAGCTTTGCCCTACCTTTGACAAAGAGTCATCCAGACTCGAGACGTTAGCTCCCTTCTCTCTCCACAGATGCTGACAGACCTGCTGAGATTGTGCAGTATATTCTGTTTTTGTTTGCGAATCCAGCATCCGCAGTAATTTGCTTTTATCCATGTAGATTATGTTCTGTTTCACGGATGTTAAGGTTGAGTTAGGGACCTTTACCTTTTTCATTCAAGAAGTTTGAAATCCCTGTTATCCACTAAGAGAATATAGCCACAAGTAACCTTCAGAACTGCCATTTTAAGCCCAGCATTTTAGTTACCATCAAAATAATAATTTTCCAAAACTAAACATCACCTTTAAAATATGAACATGAACTAGATATTGGTCACATGGGGCATGCCTATCTTTTCCTATGCATCCAGGACCCAACATTAACAGGCAGAGGTGAACAAAATGTCCTGTCTGACTATAAATGACCGGTCATTGTTTATTCTCTCATGGGACATGAGCATTGCTAGACCAGCATTTGTTATCCCTCCCAAATTTCCCTTCAGAAGGTGGCGGCGAATTGTCCTCTTGAAAATCTGCAGTCCATCTGGTGTAGGAACGTCCACAGTGTTGTTAGGAAGGGAAGGGAGTTCCAGGATTTTGACCTAGCGACAGTGAAGGAACAGAAATATGGTTCAAAGTGAGGATGGTGTGTGGCTTAAGGGGATCTTGCAGGTGAATATGTTCCCATATGTCTTTGGCCGTTGACCTTCTAGATGGTAGAGGTCACGGGTTTGGAAGGTGATCTCAAAGGAGATTTGCCAAGTTGCTGCAGTGCATCTTTACATGGCACACCGTGCTGTCAATGTACGTCATTGGTGGAGGGAGTGAATATATAAGATGGTGGAAGGGGTGTTGATAAGGGGGGCTGCATTGTCCTGGATGGTGTTCAGTTTCTTGAGTGGTGTTGGAGCCACACTTAACCAAGCAAGTGGAAAGTATTTAATCATGCACTTGCATCTCGTAGATGATGGGCAGACTTTGTGGAATCAGGAGCTGAGTTTCTCATTGCAGAATTCCCAGCCTTGTAGCCTGCTCTTGTAGCCACATTATTTATATGACTTGGTCCAGTTCGGTTTCCGGTCAACGGGAATCCCTAAAATGTTTACTTGATGGCTTATTTGACAAATATTCTGATCGGAGTGCAACTGAATCACAGTGGAAATGAAGATTGCAGTTCATCATTTGATTCATGCCAAGTTAATTGCTCTTGGCTAAGCTGGTATCTGACTGAGCTGGCTGTCATTAATCTTCATATCGCTAGGCAAGGCAATGGATAACCAACCATGATTCCTGCTCAGGAAAATTATCAAGTGATTTCTGTTGGAAAGTGGTTGTGAATATTGGCTGAGGATATTGTCGATAATAGCTGTTGCCATCTAATATCACACAAGTATCTGCAGCGCTGCATTCACTTCAGAATAAGCCCTTGGAGTCATATAATATTTAGTGCGCATGTTCGTCACCGTACGTCTAATTCCTCTGTGGGCTAGTTTAGTAAAGTAGTTAATCTATGGAAGTAAATGGGTTAAATAGCACCCAAATAAATAGACCCAAATAAGTTACGTTATTTTATTCGGTGCCGAGGACCTGGGGTCGATCCCGGCCCCGGGTCACTGGATCCCGGCCCCGGGTCACTGGATCCCGGCCCCGGGTCACTGGATCCCAGCCCCGGGTCACGGTTCATGTGGAGTTTGTAAATTCTTCCTGTGTCTGCGTGGGTCCCACCCCCACAATCAAAGATGTGCAGGGCAGGTGGATTGGCCACGCTACATTGCCCCTTAACTATTCTGGATAAAAAGGAGTTTTAAACACCCTAGAATTAGATCTCAGAAGGTAGAGCAGCAGCCGAAAGGGAGGATGCAGATTTTGGCAGCCACATCCTTTCTATGACATTCTTGCTCTCACACTCTCCCTTTCACACATTCTTCCTCTCACAATGCAGCTCTCACGTTCTACCTCTCACACTCTTTCTTTCATGCACTCTCTCACACATTCTCCCTCTCCCTCTCACACTCCCTCTCACACTCTGGGTGGGATTCTCCGACCCCGCGCCGCCCCGACGCCGGCACGCGATTCTCCGCAGAGTGGAGATTTGGCACCATTGGCACCGGTGTGGTTGGCGTGGCGCCGGTCGCGGGCTGCTCTATGCGGCCGGCCCACCGATTCTCCGGCCCGGATGGGTCGCGCGGCCGTAAGAAAAGAGCCGAGTCCCGCCGGCGCCGTTCTAACCTGCTCTGGGCCGGCGGGACCTCGGTGTGTAAGGGTCGGGTGTCGGACTTTGGCGGGGGAGGGGGGGTCCGACCCTGGGGGGCCTCCAATGTGGCCTGGCCCGCGATCGGGGCCCACCAATCGGTGGGCCGGCCTCTGTGGCTGGGGGCCTCCTTTCCTACGCGCCGGCCCCTGTAGTCCTGCGCCATATTGCTTCAGGGCCGGCGCATTGAAGGAGGCCACTGCACATGCGAGCATTGGCACCAGTGCCACTATGCATGTCCTCATTGGTCAGCAAACCGCTCCAGCGCGATGCTGGCCCCCTGGAGGGGCCAGAATTAGTTGTGGGAGCGACCCATTCACGCCATCGCAAAACGTGACGGTGGTTACGACGGCGTGGACATTCTGCCGCGGGATTGGAGAATCCCGCTCACTTTCTCTCTCACACTCTCACACATTCTCTCGCTCTCTTACCCTCCGTCTCCCTCCCCCACTCTCCCTCTCACACTCTGCCTCTCATGCTCTTCCTCTCATACTTTCCCTTACACTCTCTCTTGCACATGTTCACTCTCTCATATATTTTCTCACTCTCTCTCTCAATCCCTCTCACTTTATCTCTCACTCGGGCACTCTCTCACAGTTTTACATCACTGGGTCAGAGCTGTGGGAACATGTGTAAGGAGATGGAAAATTGCCTGTTGACTGCCCAGCACGACGAGAGTCAAGTCTGTGTTTGTTAACTGGCTGTGGCTGCAATCTAATTTTTGTCTTAAATAAGCACTTGGAAACATAGCTGGAAAGATTTATCAGATGTGTCAGTTAACTGCTTCAGTTCATTGAACAGATTAATAATTCTGAGTTAATCATGCAAAGCATGTTTGTATTTAAGAAGTTGTACATTAATTTCAACACAACATTGTTCCTCATAAAACCTACTTATACCACGGCAGATGGTGAAATTCAATATAATTGTGGAATTATTGTCGATTATTGCAGGGAAATTTGCTTCTACAGGTGAACTATCCAGAGCAACATAGGAACTAAGGAACAGGAGTACGTCATTCAGCCCCTCGAACCTGCCCTGCCGTTTAATGAGGTCATGGCTGATCTGTTGCGTAACTCCATGCCTTTGGCCCATATCCCTCAATATCTTTGCGTCACAAGAGGAAACATCGAGATAAATTTCCTCTGCTGACACTAAATGCATGTTTTCCCCACAGTGGTTAGCACTGCTGCCTCACAACGCCAGGGACCCTTGTTCGATGCTGACCTTAGGCGACTGTGGAGTTTGCACATTCTGCCCGTGTCTGTGTGGGTTTCCTCCGGGTGCTCCAGTTTTCTCCCACAGTCCAAAGCTGTGCAGGTTAGGTGTATTGGCCATGCTAAATTTCCCCTTAGTGTCCAATAGTTAGGTGGGGTTACAAGGATAGGGTGGGGGAGTGTGCCTGGGTGGTTGCTCTTTCGGAGGGGTCAGTGCAGACTCGATGGGCCAGTTGCCCTTCTTCTGCACTGCAGGTGTTCTATGATTGCTTTTTATATGGTGACTGATGGGCTACATCTGAAAACAGAATCCCTCCCCACCGTCCCGGTCAGTAAATGGTCTAGCAAGAAAAGCAAACTTTGTGCATCCAAGCACCTGCTTGGACCTCGGAATAAACTACTTCCCGATTACATCTGAGTCTGTGAAACCACTTCAGTAATTGTGGCTTAAATAAAACACATCCCTGTGCTCCACACTGATAATAGATTCGCCGCTCACTGCAAAGGATTTTGGCCCACTTAATTCCTTGGAGTTTGGAACTAAGATGCTTCAGGCTCGTTCCATAATCAGATTCCCTTGTATTCTATATTTGGAAGATTCTAAAGCTGCTACTCACCTCCCAGTAGGTGAACATTTCTACCAGTTTTAATGTTCCATTCTTTTGTAATGTGGCAATGAGGATAGGCACTGAAATTTGACTTTTAGGCGACAGAGCATTTATCTTTTCTAATAATAAATGTCCCGTCTTCTGTGACTGCTGGTTGAAGCCATGTCTTCAAAGTACCAAGACCTTGAATGTATTTCAGTGGCATTTGAAGAGGTTCATGCCTGTGTGCTAAGTTTGTTGACCCAGCCTGCTCATGACTGCTTGAGAGCAGTTTGTACTCGTTGTGCCTGTAATGATCCAGTAGACCCAAGGAGGAAGGTTCACTTAAGTTTATTATAAACCTGAAGGGTAAGGCCGCTACCACGTCCCAGTTGGGGAGTAACCAGAGTCCTGGTCCCGATTCGGGCCGGCTAAGTGACGAACCACAGCTGGATGGACCTCCGCCCATGAGTGAGGAAGCTCGGATTCTATGAGTTCAACAGGGAGATCTCTGAATGTATCCCCGTGGGCCTCGTGAGGGTCATGACAGTGCCCAATGATTGAAGTATTAATTGGTGAATTGCCGCCTTCCGCTTTGGCGCCGGCATTCAAACCTGGGTTTGCCAGCACTGCTGAACTCTCTGCCAGTGGAAAATGTAGGCCTTCAATTTGTGGAGTAATGAACTCAGTTCACTAATTACCTTGACTGGCACTTGTCATGTGAGAATACATTTAAGAAATGGGGGGTTATAAAATAGTTGTAGTGGATGTACCTTAAATAAATGGGTGTTTATCAGTGATATCCGAGTGTGGGTGGAGCTGGGCGGTCTGTCTGCTTTTACTTTCACTTTGGGCTCGCAGCTATAGGGTGTGTTTCGTTTTGTTTTAGATTTGGAGAAGCTGCAGTCACAGCAAGATGTGTATGAATCTCTGCAAGCCTATGAATGTTCATTTGGTGAATTCAAAATGGTAACTGTTCTCAGTAGTGAAGTTAAACCTGACGTCTTTCTGTAAAAAGGGTTCTTTTTGTCTTATGCATGTTGCAAGGAAAGATTAAGAGTTACTTATAGAGTACTGTATTCTTTGGTGGATTTTTTGGTGTTGATAGTTGATAAGATGTTTACTGTGGGTTTATAAAGTGTTAACTGGTTTCATAAATACAGTGTTTTAATTTAAAAGTACTGCAGATTTCTGTTGCATCACACCTGTAAAGTAGGCCCGTGTGTTCCCCATAACCACGATCTATTAAACGTTGTGGGTCATTTCATTTTTTCATTTCATTTCAGGTGAACTCCATGATACACTTTGGGGTTCTCTAAAGTCTGGCCCACAACACACTGAAAGAGTTAAAATAAAAACAATCCAAGTTCGGGCCTGCAGTGTTAAAAGAGAGCAGAAGTATTTCCTGCAAAACATATACCCCCCCCCCCCCCCCCAACCCGGCCCCGCACCCACACCCTCTGTCTTTGGTGAAAAGGTATCTCACTTACTCTCTCACCTGATCATAGAATTCCAACTGTGCAGAAGGAGGCCATCCAGCCCATCGAGTCTGCACCAATCCTTCGAAGGAACACTTTACACCGCCTTACACCGGTAACTCCATGATCTAACCTGCACATCCCTGGACACTAAGTGACAATTTAGCATGGCCAATCCATCTAACTGCACATCTGGGGACTGTGGGAGGAAAGCACAGCACCCGGAGGAAACCCACGCAGACCTCCCGGAGAGAATGTGCAAACTCCACACAAGCAGTCACCCAAGGCCGGAATTAAACCTTGTTGCTGGTGGTGTGAGGCAGCAGTGCTAACCACTGTGCTGCTGTGCCAACGTGTCCTTGTTCTAAGAGCAACTTTTTGGCGTGAAACAAGGTGGATCCTCCGTGATACATCTGGCAACAGAATTTGCATATTTTTGTGGTTTTCCAATGACAATGTGCTGTGGCAACGAGAAATGGGTCGGTAAAACCACCTTTACTAACCACATAAATAGCGCAAATAAAGAAAAATATATTTAGTCTCAGTCTCTCGTTAGTCAGAGTGGAACCTTGTTCACTGAAGTATGCAGGAAGGTAATTGACTACAAATTGCACCAAATTTTAATGTGAATTTATTACGAGAACGACTTTTACAATCCCTTATTTTTACAGCACAATGTTTCATTGAGGGGAAAGAAGACTTGCATTGATTACATTGGGGTAACCTGCATTCTGGTCAATGTTAACTGCTGAAATAAGTGACTTATTAAGTACTCGCAGCATTTCAATGTAATTGACATATTTCAGCTTCGTTTGCAGACGCACAATGCTGCAACATGTTTTGTGTGTGGCTTGTGCTTTGAAGTTACATAAATTAAGAGGAACAAAATTTTAGACCGAATTGTTGTGTATTTCAGTCCAAAGTAATCAAGCCAATTAAATTTTGGAATCCAAATTTTCTGGTACCATGGTATGCTACATGTCACGGCCCAGGTGCGAGAAGCGCGCTGTCAGCCTCTCTTTCCACTGTTCCACAATGTCACAACATACAATTAAATTATTTCTCCAGCACAGCCGTGCAGCCAGTTATGTGCTTTACCTATTAACCCCAGAATGGCCACTCAATGCCCACATTTCTTCAGTAAGTATAATAATTACTCTTTGTAAATGCCCTAACTCTCACACAACCAGCAAAGCAAAAGAGGAATTCTGCCGGGAGGTTAAAAGTTAACGGTTTGACCAATTGGCAGGCGTGGGAGGTCGAGGCCTGGGATTTCCAATGTGGGATCAACCAAGTGCTGGTTCTGGGCTGTGTTGTTAGTGTTGTGCCACCAGCCCTTCCAGCTGTGTGCTGGCTCTAGACCGTGAAGAGCAATTGTTTTCTTTGCACAGGCTATTGATCCTCTTTCTCCTCCAAAGCATAACCAAAACCAGCTTTTGAACACCGTTTTCCAGGCGTGTTTATTTTCTCAAAGTCGTGACCCACCATGTGACCCTTTTTATAAACAATCCGCCAGGGTCAAGAGGCTTCCAAAATCTTTAAAACTGCTCAGTTATCTTTTCTTGGGAACAACCGGTGTACATTTTCCAGTCCTGTCTGGCACAGAAATCGGCGCAGGCCGGATGGAAAATTTGACAGACCAGCGAAAGGTCCGCCAACCTTGGGTGGGGATTTCCAGCCTCTGAGCGGACAGAACTGGAAAACCCTGCCCACTATCTTTTCCAGGAACAGCAGCAACCAGCATTAGCCCTTGAAGGGGCAGTGTATTTTAAAAGGCACAAATTCTTCCGGAATGCCTGGAGTATTGTGTGCAGTTTTGGTGTCCTTATCTGAGGAAGGATGTTCTTGCTATGGAGTGAGTGCAGCAAAGGTTTACCAGGCTGATTCCTGGGACGGTGGGATTGTCCTATGAGGAGAGATTAAATCGGTTATGATTATGTTCTTTAGAGATTAGAAGAGTGAGAAGGGATCTCATAGAAATTTACAAAATTCTAACTGGGTTAGACAGGGCAGATTCAGAAAGAATGTTCCCGATTGGTGGGGGAGTCCAGAACAAGGGGTCATTGTTTGAGGATAAGGGGTGAGGAGAAATTTCTTCACCCAGGGAGTGGTGAATCTATGGAATTCACTACCACAGAACGTAGTTGAGGCCAAAACGCTGTGTGATTTCAAGAAGGAATTATATGTAGCTCTTGGGACTAAAGGGATCAAGGGATTTGGGGAAAGGCGGGATCAGGGTATTGAACTTGATGATCAGCCATGATCATACTGAATGGCGGAGCAGGCTCGAAGGGCCGAATGGCCTCCTCCTGCTTCTAGGTTTCTGTGTTCTTAATCCTTGAAGATGAACCAATTTCTGTGATTAAAGTGCTTATGAGGTACACAGATTACACAGTACAGGCAAGGGAATGGCAATTGAGTCGATGGCGGACATAGTGGGCGGGATTCTCCCATTCGGCGGCAGAGTGTCCACGCCGTTGGAAATGCCGTCGCGTTTCACAACGGCGTGAATGGGACGCTGGGAGTACTGATTCTGGCCCCGACAGGGAGCCAGCACGGTGCTGGAGCGGTTCACGCCGCTCCAGCCTCCCATCCTGGCGCGAACCGTGCGGCCCCGGGGAGCAAGAGGCCAGCCGCCGATCGGTGTACCCCGGTCGTGAGCCAGCCCCGTGGAGGCCCCCCTGGGGTCAGAGCCCCGCCCCCTCTCCCCCACCGTCTGCCTCCCGACCCTGCGCGCAGAGTTCCTGGCGGCTGCGACCAGGTGTGGATGGCGCTGGTGGGACTCTGCCTTTTTAGAGCAGCCGCTCGGCCCATCCGGGCCGGAGAATCGGCGGCCCGGATGCATAGAGCGGCCCGAGACCGGCGCAGCGCCAAACGCGCCCGCGGATTGCGTGCCGGAGTCGGGGCGGCGTGGCGCGGTTGCGGGGATTCTCCGGCCCGGCGCGGGGCTGAGAGAATCCTGCCCAGTATGTGGAGCTAGAATGCACATTGTTGAACCAAAAGGAAATGTTCTAGTTTGTGTTGGTATCATTTGAGAACGAGACTTGCTTCACACATTTCAAAATAGGCAAGAGACACCACGGGCGAGATTCTCTGAGCCCGGGGTCGGGCCGGAGAATCCCAGCGACCGGCGCGAATTGCGCCATGCCGCCCCAGCGCTGGCACGCGATCCTCCACCGAGTGGACCACCCCCGGGACACAATCCTCTAGCCTCGTCGCCATTACCTTGGCCAGGAGCTTAGCATCTACATTCAAAAGGGAAATGGGCCTGTAGGACCCACACTGCAGCGGGTCTTTATCCTGCTTCAAAAGTAACGATATTGTCGCCTCCGACATAGTCGGGGGCAACTTCCCCCTTTCCCTGGCCTCATTAAAGGTTCTCGTCAAGAGCGGGGCCAGTAGGTCTATATATTTCCTATAAAATTCCATCGGGAACCCATCCGGTCCCGGGGCCTTCCCCGCCTGCATGCTCCCAATCCCCTTTACCACCTCCTCCACATCCATCTGTGCTCCCAGTCCCGCCCTCTCCTGTTCCTCCACCTTCGGGAATTCCAGCTGATCCAGGAAATGCATCATTCTCTCCTTCCCTTCCGGAGGCTGAGCCTTATACAACCTCTCATAGAATGTCTTAAACACCCCATTCACTCTCTCCGCTCCTCGTTCCATCTCTCCCTCCTCATCCCTCACCCCACCTATCTCCCTCGCCGCTCCCCTCTTCCTCAATTGTTGGGCCAGTAACCGACTCGCCTTCTCTCCATACTCATACTGTACTCCCTGTGCCCTCCTCCACTGTGCCTCTGCCTTACCCGTGGTCAGCAGGTCAAATTCCACATGTAACCTTTGTCTTTCCCCGTACAGTCCCTCCTCCGGTGCCTCTGCATATTGCCTGTCCACCCTCAGAAGTTCTCTCAGCAATCGCTCCCTTTCTTTACTCTCTTGCTTCCCTTTATGTGCCCTTATGGATATCAGTTCCCCTCTGACCACCGCCTTCAACGCCTCCCAGACCACTCCCACCTGAACCTCTCCATTGTCATTAAGCTCCAAGTACCTTTCGATACACCCCCTCACCCTTAGACATATCCCCTCATCCGCCAACAGGCCCATATCCATTCTCCAGAGTGGGTGCTGTTCCTTTTCCTCTCCTACCTCCAGATCTACCCAGTGTGGAGCGTGGTCCGAGATGGCTATGGCCGTGTACTCCGTCCCTGTCACCTTCGGAATCAGTGCCCTTCCCAGGACAAAAAAGTCTATCCATGAATATACCTTGTGAACATGGGAGAAGAATGAGAACTCCTTACTCCTAGGTCTGATAAATCTCCAAGGATCTACTCCTCCCATCTGCTCCATGAAGTCCTTAAGCACCTTGGCCGCTGCCGGCCTCCTCCCGGTCCTGGACCTCGACCGGTCCAGCCCTGGATCAAGCACTGTATTGAAATCTCCCCCCATTATCAACTTTCCCGCCTCCAGGTCTGGGATACGCCCCAACATACGCCTCATGAAGTTTGCATCATCCCAGTTCGGGGCGTATACGTTCACCAGAACCACCGCCTCCCCTTGCAGTCTGCCACTCACCATCACATATCTACCCCCACTGTCCGCCGCTATGGTCTTTGCCTCAAACAGTACCCGTTTCCCCACTAAAATAGCCACCCCCCCCTATTCTTCGCATCCAAACCCGAATGAAACACCTGTCCCACCCATCCTTTACGTAGTCTGACCTGATCTGTCAATTTCAGGTGCGTCTCCTGCAACATAACCACATCTGCCTTTAATTTCTTTAGGTGTGCGAGTACCCGTGCCCTTTTAATCGGCCCATTCAGCCCTCTCACGTTCCACATGGTCAACCGGGTTAGGGGGCTCTTTACCCCCCCCCCCCCCCCCTTGTCGACTAGCCATCCCCTTTTTTACCCCAGCTCCTCACCCGGTTCTCACGTACCCATATATCCCACCGACGGTGCCCTCCCGCCTCGACCACCCCGCCCCATAACAGCTCCCCCTTCCCCTTAGCAGCAGCAACCCAGTTAGCTCCCTCCCCCCCCCTCCGCTAGATCCCCCTCTAGCGTAATTACACCCCCAATGTTGCTCCCAGAGGTCAGCGAACTCTGGCTGACCTCGGCTTCCCCGTTTGCCCTCGGCCTCTCACTGTGCGAGGCCCCCACCTTCCTGCGTCCCTGTTCCCGCCTTAATTACCATAGCGCGGGAACGCGGCCCGCGTTTCCCACTCGGCCCCGCTTTCCTACCCACCGGCGCCCACAGTTCTTCATACTCCCCCCCCCCCCCCCCCCCCAAACGAGGGGAAGAGAGAAAATTTACAGGATCAAAGAGTTAACAATTGAAAAATCATCCCCCCCCTTCCTCGTCCCACATAGTCACCCCACCACTTTGCCCCAGAAGCTCTTTCTCTCGCCAGACTATTCCAGCTTCTCGTCCACTATGAATGTCCACGCCTCTTCTGCCATCTCAAAGTAGTGGTGCTTCCCTTGGTGTGTGACCCACCACCCGCCGGTTGCAGCATTCCAAATTTCACCTTTTTGTGAAGCACCGCCTTACCCCGATTGAAACTTGCCCTCCTTCTCGCCACCTCCGCACTCCAATCCTGGTATACGCAGCACCGCGCTCTCCCACCTGCAACTCCGAGTTTTCTTCGCCCATCTTAGGACCATCTCTCTGTCATTATAGCGGTGAAACCTCACCACTATGGCTTGAGGTATTTCTCCTGCCCTTGGTCTTCGCTCCATAACTCGATAAGCTCCCTCCACCTCCAAAGGGCCCGTCGGGGCCGCCGATCCCATTAGCGAGTGAAGCATTGTGCTCACATATGCCCTAAGACTCTTAGATTCTTCCTCCTCGAATTATTCTCCAGGGCTTCCAACCTCTCCACACACCTCTTGTGCTGCGCCTCGTGCATCTCTGTCTTCACCACCAGGCCCTGAATTTCATCTTCATTTTCAGCAGCCTTTGCCTTCACGACCCGAAGCTCCAGCTCCTGGGTCCTCTGCGCCTCCTTTAGCCCTTCAATCGCCTGTAGCATCGGGGCCAACACCTCCTTCTTCAGCTCTTCCACACAGCGCCGCAGGAACTCTTGTTGCTCCGGGCCCCATATCGAACTGCCACCTTCCGACGCCATCTTGTTTCGAGCTTCCCTTCCTTGCCGCTGCTCCGAAGGATCCACTGCAATCCTGCCGCTATCCTCTCCTTTGTCCATCAACGTCCGGGGGGGATTCCCTTCTATTTCACCGCACAGTGATTTTGGCCATTTAAAATTGCCGTTGGGGCTCTTATCAAGAGCCCAAAAGTCTGTTCCAATGGGAGCTGCCGAAACGTGCGGCTTAGCTGGTCATCACCGCACCCGGAAGTCCCCCCCGGGTTCAATTCTGACCTCGGGTTACTGCCTTGCACTCTCTCGCCGCGACTGTGTGGGTTTCCTCCGGGTGCTCCGGTTTCCTCCCAGAGTCCAAAGATGTGCAGGTTAGGTGGATTGGCCATGCTAAATTGTCCCTTAGTGTCCAAAAAATGCTAGGTAAGGGTTTCGGGGAATAGGACTGGGGTGTGAGCCTGGGTTGGTGCAACTTTGGAGGGTCAGTGCAGACTCGACGGGCCAAATGGCCTCCTTCTGTACTGTAGGGGTTCTATGATTCTACCCAATCCTCGAAAATGTTCCAGTCCTTCTTTTTGTATTTACATCCCTTCTGTGCTTCATCCCTCTCTCTGTAACCTCCTCCAGTTCTGCAAAGCCTATCTTCCTAAATTCTACGTTACTTTCAAATGTCTCTTGGGCCGCCCCTCCCCTATCCCTTTGCCCCACCATTGGCAGGCTCGTCTTCGAGCACCTGGATCCCATTCTCCTGAAATTTCCTCCCCAAACCACTGTTTTCCCTCCTCCTTTATTTCTTTTCAGATTCAGGAGTGTGGTATAAAACACACCTCAACTTATTGTTCGCCTCCGTTATTATTTCCAATGTTGGCTTAATGTCAGTATGTGTTCTTGGAGTGTCAGTGTGTTCGGGTGTGACAAAAGGAAAAAAACTGATATAGGCTACGGAGGGAAATTCTCTCCATTGCCAAGGAAATCATCAGCAATATGTTCCCCCAGGACAGTCACTTGCTGGAGCAGTTTTGCGTATTCTGGTGGCATAAATTACCACTGAAAATAGTGACTCTTCTCGTCAAAGCTCTGAAAACAATGAATATTTGTTGTGCTTGCCATTTAATTCCAATAACATTGTCAACAAAAGCAACTTTTATTTTTATAGTGCTTTTAGCAGAATAAAATGTTTGAAAGGTAGTGTTAGAAATATAACAGGGTATTCAGCCACATAATGATCTCAAGTTTACAGAGGGTAGATAGAATGTGGAAAACCAACTAGGAGTTCATTGGAATAGTCCAGTTTAGAGGTACCAAAAGCATATATAGGGGTCCGCAACTCTTTTGGTGTTTCAGATATTCTATACATTGACGTTAAAAACTAGGAGCAGGAATAGGCAATTCAGCCCATTGAACCTGATCCTTCAATCCATCATTAATTAACAATCTGCCGAACCTGCTCCTTAAATTTACTCAATGTCCCGGCATCCACCACACTCTGGGGCAGTGAATTTCATTGATTCACAACCCTTTGAGCGAAATAGTTTCTCCTCATCTCGGTGTTTAAATCTTCTATCTCTTACCCTAAAACTAGGATCTTTCATTCTAGGTTTCCCCACAAGAGGCACCATCCGCTCCATGCCTACTTTGTCAATACCTTTTACCATCTTGTATACCTCAATTAGATCTCCCCTCATTCTTTCAAACCCGAGAGAGTTGGGCCTAAACTGCTCAATCTCTCTCGTAAGACAGACCCCATATCTCTGGAATCAATCTAATGATTGACAGTGTGTGACTAGTTACCTGATGTGGTAATCCTCATCAGGATGGTTATCCTGATAACCATCCTCATTAGTTTGCATATGCAGTAATCTGATGTGGTTTCATGCCTTGCCGTGTGCAGGAGAGTAGCTTTTACAATTCACTCTTCTTCAACTGACTTGATATTAGCTCACTTGGCAGAGCAAGGCCAACAGCATGGGTTCAATTCCCGTACCAGCTAAGGTTATTCATTAAGGCCCCGCCTTCCCAACCTTGCCCCTCACCTCAGGTGTGGTGATCCTCAGGTTAAATTGCCACCAGTCAACTCTTCCCCCACAAAGGGGAAAGCAGCCTATGGTCATCTTTACCTTACTAGCTTGAGAACTTACGTTAGTTTAAGGTTTAAATCAGTCTCTCCTTTATTGAACTTTTCTGGTCAGATGAAAGAGACAGTGGCGTATCAGCTCTCTGATACCTTTCACCTGACTCTTTGAGAGGTGTTTTTTTTCTGCCTTCCCCAACTTGACCCTATTACTGACTGGAATAATGGAAAGTGTGAGATTGATTGATTGATTTGATTGATCAGCAGAGATTTCAAATAATAGCCCTCCAGGTATTTCCTGAAAGGCGTTCGCTTGCCTTGACCATTAAGAAGAACTTAGGGCGGCACGGTGGCGCAGTGGTTATCACTGCAGCCTCCCGGCGCCGAGGACCCGGGTTCGATCCCGGCCCCAGGTCACTGTCCGTGTGGAATTTGCACATTCTCCCCATATCCTGGGTAGGTGGTTGGGCCACGCTAAATTGTCCCTTAATTGGAAAAAAAAATTTGGGTACTCTAAATTCATTTTAAAAAAAGAACTTAACTGCATTTGCAACATTGATGTGACGTAACTTCACCTTCTCAAGTGCAAGTGGAGCAGTTTTGCCAAATTTCGCACAAGTTGTCTAGATTTGTCTCACCTGTTGGAAGGTTGATTGGGCAGGTAGGTGGCCCCTCGCTGGCCCCAGTGGAACTGTAACAATTGTGCAGCTGGAATCTGGGGTAGACCTGACTGTCTTTCAAGTTTAATTATCGTGGGCTAGGTTTTCTGCCTCCTCACTGTCAACAGCCAGAACAAAATGACCAAGGGGTTGACAGTAAAAGTTTGAGGAGTGGTTGGAGGTTGACGGGTTATTAAACTCACCAATTTAAATGTGCTTGTGCAGAGTGATGTGTAGAGGCTGTGTTTGTCTGTCCATATTACTGTAGTAACGATGCAGTGCAGCCCAACTGCTATCACTGAGCTGTATCGTTGGGAACTAAGGTCAATGAAAGGTTGAGTGGGAAAAAAATACTCCGCCTGTTTTCGAAAGTCAACTTTTCGTTGGAATTTCAGAGTCGATTTTCCAACTGTTTGTAAGTGACAAGATAGGGGCTACTGGTCTAAAAGTATATGAACTTTGTAAATGCAAAGCTTGGGTGTATGTCTAAATGCTGTGAGAAAGGCAAGTAGCTCAACCGCAGTTATTTTACAATCCCATTACCAAACAATTTGTTGGATTATTTGATTTGTTTCTTTTACTGTGAGGTGCTCTTTAAATGCTTCTGCTGGAAAGTTGAATAAAGCTGATGATACAATTGGTTATAATTAGACTCTACTTATGAGCTGTACATTATCAGAGTTATTGTGTTACTTAATGTCACTGTGACTTGCTGACGCCACCCATTTTGCTGTTTTTCTTTCCTCTCCCTAGGCCATCATTTGGGCCCAAATCAAAGGTAACCTGATGCTATGAAGCTCTGTGGGGAGAAATTAATAGGTGAGTAAATCTCCTCCTATCGGAATAGAAAGAGCACACAGCTCATACTAATCTGTTCCAGCCAATTGTTGCGATAAGCATTTGTCTCCAGCAAACATCATCGTACGAGCAAGAATGCTGTGTAAGCGATAGAAGCTGCAATAACTCACCAAGGCTTTTTATCTCCGGGATTGAACACGGTTTGACTGAGGATCCATTATGGAGTGGACAGGCAGCTTTTAAATGCACAACATGCTGGTGGGGAGAGATAAAGTGGATCATACGTTTTGCCCTTAAAGATTATTGTTCCGTAGAGTAATTGGAGATGTGTGTAACTCATTTCTCAGCTCCCCACATAGCCCGGACTACCTTTGATGTTTCACTTCGGCGAACCGTAAAGTGACCCAAGAGAAACAGTCTCCTTGACGTTCCATAGCAACCTGTTCATTTGTTGTCTGTAGTTGTAGAATACTCCAGTGGAGCTGCTTGCTTTTAAAAATAGGTGCTTTCGTTGGGTTTACCTATGTGTGTCCTAAGGGTTCAAGTGAAGCCTGCAGGTAGAAGTTCTTCATTCAAATGTGATATCTCTTGCTGCTTGATGCCAATGTTAATTTGCATGTTCAGTGCATTACAGAGAAGTGCTTATTTAAGCTTTATAATGTTACTTGAGTGATATTGTTTTCCACCTGGCATTTTAAAAATGAAAAGCCAGCTTGTATAGAGCAGGTGATCTTATTGTGCTGTGGAGCAGTCAATTCAATGCTCATGTCACTAATTTAACGTCACGTAGTAAATAATTAGTGTGCTACGAATTGTACATGTTCTGTGTTCATCTGCCTCAATAGCTTTAGCAATTGAAACCGAATCCTCTCTCTTAATTGCTATCTTTACATAACTTTTCTCTCAGTTACTTTTGGGCATTGAAGCCAGTTTAAAATATCAATTCAGTAGAAAGCCATTTGTGTTAGCTCCCCAGCTGTAACTCTATTCTAATCCCATTGCTTGAAGTAACAAGGTCAGGTATTTAAATTGTCCAGGACTGTAACCACCTTGTTCTGAAATAGATACGGTGGTGGATGGTGCCATCTTCCAGGCCTACTATGGTCCAATGATGATGTTGATAAAATGGGTGCAGAAAGCCTGGTCTGGTCTGGCTACCAATTTAAAATGTTGCCTCTTAGCCTCTGTATCCACAGGGAGTGTGGGCGTAACAGCTCAGCAAGGAAAGGTAAAAACAAAAGGATGGGGCTGAAAATCCAAGTTGTAATTTGAATAAGCTCACTTGGTAAACCATCCGTTATGTGCCATTACCTGTCCTTTGTATCAGCATAAAAATTGCATGCCAACAAACAATCGATGCACCAGATGTCTCCGTTCGATCTCCGCTACCATTGCCAACAGGACCATGAATAAAATGTTTTTAATCCAATCGCATACATATTGTATGGTTTGTTAGGCCCAGTCTGAATGTAGTCGCACTGAGGTGAAATTTGTGTGGAAAAGATAACTCTTTCCCGTGAGCTAGCCGGCTGCCTCGTAAACTCGTAAGTTGGATTTTAAGGAGGTAAGATTCAGAATGTGAGAGAAGCACAGAGAACATTACAGCGCAGTACAGGCCCTTCGGCCCTCGATGTTGCGCCGACCTGTGAAACCACTCTAAAGCCCATCTACACTATTCCCTTATCGTCCATATGTCTATCCAATTACTATTTGAATGCCCTTAGTGTTGGCGAGTCCACTACTGTTGCAGGCAGGGCATTCCACGCCCTTACTACTCTCTGAGTAAAGAACCTACCTCTGACATCTGTCCTATATCTATCTCCCCTCAATTTAAAGCTATGTCCCCTCGTGCTAGACATCACCATCTGAGGAAAAAGGCTCTCACTGTCCACCCTATCCAATCTTCTGATCATCTTGTATGCCTCAATTAAGTCACCTCTTAACCTTCATCTCTGTAACGAAAACAGCCTCAAGTCCCTCAGCCTTTCCTCATAAGATCTTCCCTCCATACCAGGCAACATTCTGGTAAATCTCCTCTGCACCCTTTCCAATGCTTCTACATCCTTCCTATAATGCGGCGACCAGAATTGCACGCAATACTCCAAATGCGGCCGCACCAGAGTTTTGTACAGCTGCAACATGACCTCATGGCTCCGAAACTCAATCCCTCTACCAATAAAAGCTAACACACCATACGCCTTCTTAACAACCCTCTCAAACTGGGTGGCAACTTTCAGGGATCTATGTACATGGACACTGAGATCTCGCTGCTCATCCACACTGCCAAGAATCTTACCATTAGCCCAGTACTCTGTCTTCCTGTTATTCCTTCCAAAATGAATCACCTCACACTTTTCTGCATTAAACTCCATTTGCCACCTTCCGTACTGTCCACAACTCCACCGACTTTAGTGTCATCTGCAAATTTACTCACCCATCCTTCTACGCCCTCCTCCAGGTCATTTATAAAAATGACAAACAGCAGTGGCCCCAAAACAGATCCTTGTGGTACACCACTAGTAACTGGACTCCAGTCTGAACATTTCCCATCAACCACCACCCTTTGTCTTCTTCCAGCTAGCCAATTTCTGATCCAAACTGCTAAATCACCCTGAATCCCATGCCTCTGTATTTTCTGCAGTAGCCTACCATGGGGAACCTTATCAAACGCTTTATTGAAATCCATATACACCACATCAACTGCTTTACCCTCATCCACCTGTTTGGTCACCTTCTCAAAGAACTTCATAAGGTTTGTGAGGCACGACCTACCCTTCACAAAACCGTGTTGACTAACTCTAATCAAATTATTCCTTTCCAGATGATTATACATCCTATCTCTTATAAATCATTCCAAGACATTGCCCACAACAGAAGTAAGGCTCACTGGTCTATAGTTACTGGGGTTGTCTCTAATCCCCTTCTTGTAAAAGGGGACAACATTTGCTATCCTCCAGTCTTCTGGTACTATTCCTGTAGACAAAGATGACTTAAAGATCAAAGCCAAAGGCTCAGCAATCTCCTCCCTAGCCTCCCTGAGAATCCGAGGATAAATCCCATCGGCCCAGGGGAGGTATCTATTTTCACACTTTCCAGAATTGCTAACAACTCCTCCTTATGAACCTCAAGCCCTTCTAGTCTAGTAGCCTGAATCTCAGTATTCTCCTCGACAACATTGTCTTTTTCCTGTGTGAATACTGACGAAAAATATTCATTTAGCACCTCTCCTATCTCCTCGGACTCAACGCACAACTTCCCACTACTGTCCTTGACTGGCCCTACTCTTACCCTAGTCATCTTTTATTCCTGACATATCTATAGAAAGCTTCAGGGTTATCCTTGATCCTACCTGCAAAGACTTCTCATGTCCCCTCCTGGCTTTTCTTAGCTCTCTCTTTAAGTCCTTTCTAGCTAACTTGCAACACTCGAGCACCCTAACTGAATCTTCATGTCTCATCTTTACATAAGCCTCCTTCTTCCTCTTGACAAGTGTTTCGACTGCTTTAGTAAACCACGGTTCCCTCGCTCGACCACTTCCTCCCTGCCTGACAGGTACATACTTATCAAGGACACGCAATAGCTGTTCCTTGAACAAGCTCCACATTTCTATTGTGCCCATCCCCTGCAGTTTTCCTCTCCATCCGATGCATCCTAGGTCTTGCCTCATCGCACCATAATTGCCTTTCCCCCAGAGATAACTCTTGCCCTGCGGTATATACCTATCCCTTTCCATCACTAAAGTAAACGTAATCGAATTGTGGTCACTATCACCAAAGTGCTCACCTACCTCCAAATCTAACACCTGTCCTGGTTCATTACCCAGTACCAAATCCAATATGGCCTTGCCTCTCATTGGCCTATCTACATACTGTGTCAGGAAACCCTCCTGCACACATTGGACAAAAACGGACCCATCTAAAGTACTTGAACTATAGCGTTTCCAGTCAATATTTGGAAAGTTAAAGTCCCCCGTAACAACTACCCTGTTGCTTTCGCTCCTATCCAGAATCGTCTTTGCAATCCTTTCTCTGGAACTTTTTGGAGGCCTATAGAAAACCCCTAACAGGGTGACCTCTCCTTTCCTGTTTCTAACCTCAGCCCATATTACCTCAGTAGACGATTCCTCATCAAACATCCTTTCTGCCACCGTAATACTGTCCTTGACTAACAATGCCACCCCTCCCCCTCTTTTACCACCTTCCCTGAGCTTACTAAAATATCTAAACCCCGGCACCTGCAACAACCATTCCTGTCCCTGCTCTATCCATGTCTCCGAAATGGCCACAACATCGAAGTCCCAGGTACAAACCCATGCCGCATGTTCACCCACCTTATTCCGGATGCTCCTGGCATTGAAGAAGACACACTTTAAACCACCTTCCTGCCTGCCGGTACACTCCTGCAACTTTGAAACCTTACTCATGACCTCACTACTCTCAACCTCCTGTACACTGGAGCTACAATTCAGGTTCCCAATCCACTGCTGAGTTTAAGAGTTCATTCTTATGTAGTTGCGACATCAAAGGGCATTACAGGGAGATAGGGACATTGCATTCAATTGCTTTTTACTTTTGAATTTCCAATGGCCAGTTCAAAATCCCTATGCATGTATTTATTGTTGTTGATTGTTTAAGGCACAGGCCCGATTTAATGGGCGGCCAGGTGACACTGCCAGGCAACAGCACTGCCAGGGTGCCACTAGACTGGCAGTGCCCAGGTGCCAGGTTTGCCCGTGTCAGTGATTAGGTGGGGTGCCTTGCCCATAAGAGGTGGGGTGAGGGGTGGGACTCAAGAACCCTGTAATGGGGCAGTGGGGGGCGGGGGGGGGGGGTGGTGCCTGAGGGGGGTCGTACGATCGGGATGCTTCCTGCACTGGCGAACTGAGCTGATCAGTGCAGGAAATTATGGAAGTGCGGCCTCAACGAGGCATTCCCCGCCGAGGCAAAAAATCCCGGCAAAGTACCGTTAAATAGCCGGGTCTTTCTCGGTGCTACAGGTGTCAAGAAAAGCCCCGCCAAACGTGCCCAAAACGGGGCTCTGTTTTTGTCACCAAGATACATCTTAGTCATACAATCTAAAGTAACTTACCATTTCCCTTCCTGGTTTGTTTTATTGAATTGCTTATTTAATGTACAATGTGCACTTCTTCAGAAGTATAAGGGCTTTGCCCATTATGTATTCTTGCTGACGTCCACCGTGATCAGTTAATTGGCAGCGCTTATGGATGTCAGAGCCGCATGCGCAGTGAAGATTTAGCATTTTGTATTATTGATAATTACTTAATCGGCTCTTTTAACAGGTGTCACCATTTCAAAATACCTTCTGGAAATTTGCATAGGCTGTTAAATGGTTTAAAAGCATATTCAAAACATTTTTACATGTTACAGACTTGTCGTTGATTATAAGTGATACTTTCTTACTACACGTGTGGTTAAATTGAGTTCTTTGTTTTCGGGCTACAAATCATTGGGTGTTAAATGTGTTTGTGAAATTCCTTTGGACAGTATTTGAAGAGGCCTTAACCCATGTGACGTATTCAGGAGTGAAGTTTGCATTAATAAATTGAAATTTGGTTCCAAGTTAATTTTATTTCTGGATTCCAGTTGCAAATTCAAGTGGGCTGCTGAAATCCAAGTAATATTATTACTTATTTAGGGCAGCACGGTAGCATTGTGGATAGCACAATTGCTTCACAGCTCCAGGGTCCGAGGTTCGATTCCGCCTTGGGTCACTGTCTGTGCGGAGTCTGCACATCCTCCCCGTGTCTGCGTGGGTTTCCTCCGGGTGCTCCGGTTTCCTCCCACAGTCCAAAGATGTGCAGGTTAGGTGGATTGGCCATGATAAATTGCCCTTAGTGTCCAAAATTGCTGTTAGTGTTGGGTGGGGTTACTGGGTTATGGGGATAGGGTGGAGGTGTTGACCTTGGGTAGGGTGCTCTTTCTAAGAGCTGGTGCAAACTCGATGGGCCGAATGGCCCCCTTCTGCACTGTAAATTCTATGATATTTCTATGATAATTTTGAGAATGTAACACAGCTTGAGAAAGAAAAGCATGAGTATTTTTTACACTTACAGGATCCTTTTGGGGCATTCCTATTTGTCTTAGCTGAGAATGATTTCTGTATTTTTGGGGGCGGGCTGTATTTTTTCCTCACCCTTTTTTTTTAACCGTTTCTCTCACTCTTCCCTCTCCTGCTTGTGCGAACATTTGCTGAGACACCGCTCCAAGGGCAGACTCCAGAATCCGCCAAAGTTCCAAAACACACAAAACTGCTGAATAGTAGGAATCTAGGCTGAATATTCACGTTCTTCAGCCAGAGCACCGAAGCCAATTGCGCCCCCACAGAGATCAGTTGAGGTAGAACAGATGTGGAATCAAACCACCTGCTCTGAATGCCTCGGTACTACAGTAGATAGTGGTCTGCCGCAGAGGCAACTTTTTCACCCAGCCCACGTTATAGAAATATATCTGCTGTAAAAGGTTCAGGTTGCCTGATAACTCAATACATAAGTGTTTAGACTCGTGAAATAGCACAGAAAAAACGTGCCCAACAGCAAATGTGAAAGCAGATTTATTTACCAGATTCTGGACCCGATTCAACATAAACAAAACATGTTTAAAAAAGCAGAACAAAGAGTATTAAGCGGCTCAGTTGACTGGCAGGAGCGACAGGTGAGCTACTTAGTGGAAGCTCCCTGTTCAATCTTCCACCCACTCTCCATTCGTTCATCATCTTTCTCTGCGAAGCTGTGAGCTGCAGAAATGTGTCAGGAGATACAGCCTACATCCTTCTGTGGCACCACAGTGCTTTTTGTGGGAGCCCATGTTAATATCACAGCGATATTTTAACTTGGAAATAGGAACACAAGATACTCGTACTGGATGCTGCTATTAAATAATGAAAGATCCATCATATTTCTATCAATACTTCTTTGTTCTGTTTTTTAATATGTTGTTTATGTTGAATCATGTCCAGAATCTGGTAAATAAATCTGCTTTTACTCTAGCTGTTTCATGAGCCTAAACACTTTTATATTGAGCTTTCGGGCAACCTGAATCTTTTACAGCTGAAATATTTTTACAACATGGGCTGGTGAAAATGTTTCCTCTGTGCATAGAGCACTATCTATTGTGGTACCAAGGCATTCAGACCCAGAAATCCAAAATCCAGATCATGGGCAGCACAGTAGCATTGTGGATAGCACAATTGCTTCACAGCTCCAGGGTCCCAGGTTCGATTCCGGCTTGGGTCACTGTCTGTGCAGAGTCTGCACATCCTCCCCGTGTGTGCGTGGGTTTCCTCCGGGTGCTCCCGTTTCCTCCCACAGTCCAAAGATGTGCAGGTTAGGTGGATTGGCCATGCTAAATTGCCCTTAGTGTCCAAAATTGCCCTTAGTGTTGGGTGGGGTTACTGGGTTATGGGGATGGGGTGGAGGTGTTGACCTTGGGTGGGGTGCTCTTTCC
The DNA here is from genome assembly GCF_047496885.1 of Scyliorhinus torazame. Taxonomy (NCBI): domain Eukaryota; kingdom Metazoa; phylum Chordata; class Chondrichthyes; order Carcharhiniformes; family Scyliorhinidae; genus Scyliorhinus; species Scyliorhinus torazame. The sequence goes on from NC_092718.1 coordinate 36,011,547, forward strand.
AGGAGCTGGTGCAGACTCGATGGGCCGAATGGCCTCCTTCTGCACTGTAAATTCTATGATCTATGATTAATTTTACTGCTGATAGTATTTATTCCCACAGATTAAAATTAGATTGCAAATGCTTTTTGGCCCATTCGTCTTTTAAATGATGTTCCGCAGTCACCTCCTTAATATGTCCAAATTGTTACTGATCAAAGCTGCGCAAAATTAAATGTGCTGTAAATTTAAATTAATTGCGACAAAAAGGGAGCAAAGGTTTTATATTTTAAGCGCTAGCTACCCAACGCCAACTCTCCCTTCCTTGAGTTAATCTGTAATAACAATTCCTTGCTGGGGATTTTAATACACTTGTAATAATGATTAATCCTACCCCAAGAAGCTGTGCGCCTAATAAAATAAGTTAGTTCGGAAAAAGTTCTCCCTACTGGTTTGAATTACGGAGCTATTTAATTAGAAGTGGATTTTGAAGAGTATTGACATGTATTATGACAAAATATGTTTTGAAAGCATTCAGGTCAGTATTAATAATTTGTAACATTCATGTATCCAAGGACGTTTTTGGAGTTCCTGGTTCATCTGCCTTATCATTCGGCTCTCTTATTTAAAAATTGCCTGCCTCTGTGCTGACCATATAGTTCTGTTTGCAGCCAATAACTAGTTGGAACGAAAGTCATTCCTTGACACAAGTGTCCGACAAGAGAGGGCACTATTGAAACTTGCTGTAATTAAAAATGCATCCTATTGCGGATTCTGTTGGGCCTGCTGTTTATAAAAGGTGCTAAATGTGGAACGAGATGGTCAAACGGTAAAATAAAAAGATAAAACTGTAAAAAGTACTTGTTTTTCTCTCATTCCTCTTTTGTATGAGCAGCATAATCAAAGACCCCTCCTACGTGGCTTACTCACTCTTCCAACTTCTTGCATCGGGCAGACAATACAAAAGTCTGAGAACACGCACGAACAGATTCAAAAACAGTTTCTTCCCCGCTGTTACCAGACACCTAAACGACCCTCTTTTGGACTGACATGATTAATACTACACTCCTGTATGCTTCACTCGATGCCGGTGTCTAAGTATTTACATTGTGTACCTTGTGTTGCCCTATTATATATTTCCTTTCCTTTTCATGTACTAAATGATCTGTTTGAACTGCTCACAGAAAAATACTTTTCACTGTACCCCGGTACACATGCCAATAAACAAATCCAATCCAATCCTTTACCTGACCGGTTACGAGTGTTGGAGCTTTGACACTTAACTATCAACAGGTTATTCAGTGATGGAGGCCATTGGAGCTCCCTCAGGCCCAATCCTGTTCAGAAACTTAGTACATCCATCAAGAGAGTAGAAGCCTCTGACCACAGTTGCCCGCTCCCTTTCGTTATCGGGGTGGGCTGTTGTTAGTTGTATTGTTCTACCATGGCCCTTCCTTAGCTGTTGTAATAACATCTCAACAATCCATTTAACATCTATGACTAGTATTTGGGGTCCCTTCCAATTTTTACAGGTTAATGAGGAATCCGGTCGCCAACTGAATCCAGAAGGTGAAATTCAACTGTCTCCTTGAGTCAACATCATTCTAAGTTAAATCTGGTGGATAAATAGTTAACTGTTTACACAAGAAAGTTGGCCCATATCCTCCTCTTAACTCCAGGAGTGGAACTGTGTTGGTTTCTAAATCTGTGGCCCCAGGAGTGCTATGGAATGAGATCACAATGATTGCCGTCTTTGATCATTGCCCGTGTTAGCTTCAAGAGAACTCCACTCTGGTGCTAATGAATCACCTGGGACGTGGCAGAATGAACTGTTCCACCGTAATCCTCAATTTGTGGAGATAAACTCAGCAGGGTTTGAAGACCATTTGCAGGTCACTGATGAGGCTCAAAACCCCCCAACATTCGTCCACAAAACAGATAAAGCTTTTTATTTAAAATGCAGAAATGCTTATCTTATTCCATTGGAAGAAAGTCAATCTGAAGTAAATGGTGCTGCCGATAGGATCTGCAGATACGCAGAAAATATAATTGCGTTAGTGTTGCAACCCCCGTGGGGGTCACGGGGTATGGACGACCGGGTTCACCGTGACCTCAGCTGAGTACAAACTCTCCTGATAACGGGGTGGGGCTTCCCCTCCACAAGGGAGGCCTGCGTAGTATAAGAAACCCAGCCTAAAGGAAGGTCAGGGCGGGAGTGCCCTTTGGAGAGTGGAATAGAGAAGTTGCATATGTCATTAACCACAGTTTTGTATCCCACCTACCGTTTCCTTGTGGTCCCTCTGTGCTGATTCTACAGTTAGTTTGCTGTGATGTATTAACCGAGTTACAGGGGCAGTTTTCAAATATCTTGTCACTGTTAATCTTGTAGCTTTTCTCCCTTCAATAATCCTACATTAAATTAACAACATTTACGGTGACATTGTTAGCAGAGGGGATGAGTGAAGGGATTTGGCCTCGACCACTCAATGGCCGCTCAACCTCCCAATGACCGCACGAACAACTGCACTCACAGGGCGCGATGCTCTGGCCGCGCGATGCTCTGGCCGCGTTGTGCTCAGGCGAGAGCACAATGCGGCTGGAGAATCTCGGGAGAGACCCCTCCGCGGGCCACCGGGCAGCCTCTGCGCCTTGCGGGATTCACACAAGGGCCGCGAGGCGACGGAGACGGAACTCTGCCCAAAAGAGGCGGGACCTGAGGGTGCTCCCTGAAGTAGATCTTTGGGATACACTGGCGTCCCTCGATTCTCCGGTCTCCCCACTGGACGCTGCAGCCGGGTGCCGAACAGTGTTAGTCGACAGAAACGTGGAGCAGGCGGGACAGCACCCTGGGGGGGGGGGGGGGCTTCCAGGCCATTGGAGGTGCCTGGGTGGTCGGGGATTATCAGAGAGTCCCTGCAGTGCAGAAGGAGACCATTCAGCCCATCGGGTCTGCACTGTCCCTTGGAAAGAGCACCCTACTTAAGCCTGTGCCTCCACCCCATCCCAGTAACCCCACCTAACCTTTTGGACACTAAAGGACAATTTAGCTTGGCCACCCCGCCTAACCTGCACATATTTGGACTGTGGGAGGGAACCAGAGCACCCAGAGGAAACCCACGCAGACACTGGGAGAACGTACAGACTCTGCACATTCAGTGACCCAAGCCGGGAATCGAACTTGGGACCCTGGCGCTGTGAAGCAACCGTGCTAACCACTGTGCTACCGTGCTGCCCCACTGTGCTGAAGTGGGATTCAACTCCTTTGCCTCAGAGACCGTGGGTGCGTGCCGTTCAGCACTGGTCTCTACAAATGGGGACCAGACGGGACTCGTGGGGGTCTCCCAGGGGATCAGAGGACTTCAGCTGCATGCCCTTTAGTCAGGGCTGTTCCCTGGCGCTGCTGGTGCCATCTGGGCACCCTGAAGTGTCACTGGGGGCACTGTGTGTGTGTTGGGAGGGTGCGGGGGGGGGGGGGAGCAGGGACCCTTCCATAGTGCGGTTGGGCAGGCGGGCAGATATTGGGGGTCGCTTCGAGGGCCTCGGAGATCAGACACCGTTTAAAAAAGGCGACCCGATCCCGCTACACTGGGAGGTTCCGGCGAGCGGAGCTCCTCCGTGTACAAAACGGGGCTATGTGCGGCTACGGCCGTGCGTTCCCCATTCAGGCCACTTATACAATACGAAACATGCCGCTAAACGTGCTCGCTATGGGCCTTTGTCCCCAATTAGTTGAAATGCGTCCATTGGTTTCTTATAATGCAGACCACTTTTCCTTTCCACTGAATTCTTTATTCCACTCAAGCTTTACAAACTGCTTTTGAAAAGGTTTATCATAATACATTTTTGACTGTAACGTTTTTCAAGCTGCTGCTGAATTGGTGAAACATGTCAGTTGATATCTTTAATGCAGATGAAAAGCCTCACTGTTGATGCGAAATGTGTGATAATACAGAAGAAATTAGCACTTGAGCACTTATGCTTGGAATGCAGTGGGTAGCTATCAATAAGTGGCTGCTGGGAACTAATGCTCCTGGCACATACTACGGCACGACATATCAGGGAAGAATAACCTTGCCACTGTTTCATTGACAGAAGTATGAAATCTAGTTTCATTGGTTCACAGCTTCTCTGCTGATTTTATTTCCTGCTGAGTTGCCCATGATGACTGTATCAGGAAAGAGGATGAACCTCTTTGCGTAGACTTTCCCTTCTTTGTACTTGTTCTTTGAAAAAGGCAAAAGACTTGCACAGAATCCCAACAGTGCAGAAGGAGACCATTCAGCCCATCCAGTTCTGCACCCACCCCCACTTAGGCTCACTCCTTCCTCCCTATCCCCGTGACCCCCACCTAACCTGCACATCTTTGGACTGTGGGAGGAAACCGGAGCACCCGGAGGAAACCCAGGCAGACACGGAGAGAAGGTGCAAACTCCACACAGACAGTCACCCGAGGACGGGATTGAATCTGGGTCACTGGCGCTCTGAGGCAGCAGTGCTAACCACTGTGCCACCTAGCTGCCACCCAACCACTATCTCAAAAGGGTGCAATTCTCCGAGATTCTTCATGCCTACACAGTTTGGAGAAAGCAGCTTGTGTGCCATAGTCAGTGAATCCTGTCCAATCACTCCCATCCCATTGGACCAGCTACAGCTGTCAATACAAACCAGTTTTGGTTCCATATCTTGATTGGCCACAACAAACTGCAAAAACAAGGGGCATGGTCAAACGGCCTCGTTATACCCGACTCGATGACGTGAAGAGGCCGTTAAATCTCGCGAGCGGTTGCTGTGCGAGATCCAGATTAACATAATATGTCTGTGCCCGATTCTCCCGAGGCCTGGGAATGAACACTTACACCTGCGAGACCTCGCCATGGTGATGTTTATCATTGGTTCACACAAACATTGACAGGCATAACGGATCCTGCGGTTTCTCCCAAGCCATCCCCTGGGTGGTCAGGCTCTGGGTAGGGTGGTACCCTGGCACTAATTCTGCCACCTGGGCACTGCCATCCATGCACCCTGGCACTGAGTGGCACTGCCAGGCTGTCAGGGGCACAGCCAGGATGCCAGGATGGCAATAGCAAGGATGCCAGGATGGCAATGTCAAGGTTCCCAGGTGACAGCTTACCCGTGCCAGGGACCAGGCCTGGGGGTGCCCAGCCCTTCCGAGGGGAGCCTCGTGGACTCTCTAAGAGGTATGTTGGGCCAGTGGTGCTGGGGGGGGGGGGGGGGGGCCGTGGTGTGGTGTCCGAGGAGGGTCGAGCGATCGAGACGGCATTTAAAAATGTTGAGATTGTCAGTGAAGGGAATTATGTAAGTGCAGCCTTGACGGGGCCAAAACAAACCAACGGAGTGCCGGTTGATAGCAGGGTCATTCTCGGCGTTGCGGGTGCTGAGAAAGAGCCCGCTATACGCGTCCAAAACAGGACCCTGTTTTTTGCGCATTAAATCGTGCCCAAGATCTCCAACTTGGACATTTGGTCGGTTTCGCTTTGTAGCTCCTTGAAGTGCTAAATATGACGATGAGGCTTGCTCACCTTTGTTCACTTCACTTTCACCTGTGCTGCTTCCCAAACTCTCTGAGTGAATTTACAAATCGAATTGTTGCGTTATTTGTTGGTTCAGCTTGGGCAGCCCAAGCCTGACCACTTGCAAAACTGCATACTTGAAGGCGGTGCCTATCGTGGAATAGTTTGCCTTTGTATGGACAGACTGTGGGGTAGTTATGTAAAATTTATTTGGTAGTTTAGATATCGTTTTAGAATGGACAAATTATTCCAAGCAAGATCATGGTGATATAACTTGGGAATGATCTGCCCCCTATTGTTACAAAAAGCCTTAATTACAGACAACACGAGTTATCCATGTTCACTTAAATTTGAATGCATAAGCATTCCGTTTTTCTTTTGCCTCCACTAAATCTAGAATGACTAAATTGTTTCTAATAGTTCGAAGCAAGTGTCAATAGCTGCACATGATGTTTGCTTTCGGGACATTTTAACTTGCACGTGTTATGTAAAATAATGCTGGATTGGGTGTGTTTTGAGGATATTAAGATTAGATCTCAAGCTCTGATGAGGTGTCATTCCTACCCTTTGTGACGTTGGCTTGTAATAAGTTCCAGTCTGTGTGAAATGAAATGAAAATCGCTTATTGTCACAAGTAGGCTTCAAATGAAGTTACTGTGAAAAGCCCCTAGTCGCCACATTCCGGCGCCTGTTCGGGGAGGCTGGTACGGAGGAGGCCTTTCATTTCACTGTGCAATTGTCAGTTCTTTAAACAAGCCTAGTGGTTATACACCAGATGTGAAGTTAAGGAATTAGAAGCACACCGTTGATCTACTAATACCCCTGTAGACTCTCACAGTCAGAGTGTTAATCAAGTAGTTTATGTGCAATTGTGTATTGTTCCTCCTATTAATCAGTTTCGAATAGAAGCCATTGGTTTGAATGTATTGAATAATCAGAGTTGTTTATCTGTTGCAATAAAGGATTTTTTAATCTCCTTAATGATAGACGAGCCATTCTTCTTCATCTTTTTAGCACAGCTGTATTTGTTTCCATATGAATCTCACATAGCAGAATAATATGTAAAGTTAAACTGCAGGGGATTACGGGTGGTGTCTTGAAATGCATAGAAAGCTGGTGAGCAGACAGGAAGCAAAAGGTTGGAGTAAATGGGTCTTTTTCTGATTGGCAAGCAGTGACTAATGGAGTACCGCAGGGATCTGTGCTAGGACCCCAACTGTTCACATTATATATTAATGATTGGAAGAGGGAACTAAATGTATTATCTCCAAATTTGCAGATGATACAAAGTTGAGTGGGAGGGTGAGCTCTGAGGAGGATACAGAGATGCTTCAGCATGATTTGGACAGGCTGAGTGAGTGGGTACATGCATGGCAGATGCAGTATAATTTGGATAAATGTGAGATTATCCGCTTCGGTACCAAAAATAGGAAGGCAGATTATTATTTAAATGGTGTAAATTGAGAGAGATGAATACTCAGCAAGACCTTAGTGTCCTCGTGGATCAGTCACTGAAATTAAGCGCGCAGGTATAGCAGGCAGTAAAGAAGGCAAATGGTTTCTTTTTAAAAAAAAATATTTTTTATTCTCCTCCTTTTTCACATTTTCTCCCATATTTACACCCACCAACAATAATCAATAATCAGTAATATGTCAATCCCCATTTCAATAACAAAGATCCCATCCTCCCACCAAACCCCAAACATTAGCCCACATGTTCACACAAACAAATGACAAAAAGGAATCAGGAATCACCCATAGTCGCCATTAATACACACCGCCCCCCTCCCCCAACCCTCCCACCCATCCCCCCAACTAATGTTCAATGTTATCCAGTTCTTGAAAGTGCATAATGAATAATACCCATGACTTGTAGAACCTCTCCGTCCTTCCCCTCAGTTCAAACTTAACCTTCTCAAGAGTCAAGAATTCTGACAGGTCCCCCCGCCACGCCAGGTCACAGGGTGGAGAGGTTGCTCTCCAACCCATCAGGATCCGTCTTCGGGCGATCAAGAGGTGGAGGCTGCAACATCTGCCTCCGCACCTGTTTCCAACCCTGGCTGGTCCAACACCCCGAATGTGGCCTCCCTGGGGCCCGGGTCCAGTTTCACGTGCACCACTTTAGAAATTACCCTAAAAACCTCCTTACAGTAATCCTCTAACTTTGGACAGGACCAAAACATATGAACGTGATTAGCGGGGCCCACCCCCCGCAACGTTCACACACATCTCCTACTCCTTCAAAGAATTGGCTCATCCTCGCACTAGTGAGGTGTGCTCTGTATACCACCTTCAGCTGTATCAGCCCCAACCTCGCGCACGAGGTGGAGGCATTCACTCTCCGGAACACCTCACACCAGAAACCCTCCTCCATATCCTCTCCCAACTCTTCCTCCCACTTTGCTCTGATCCCTTTCGGTGGTGCCTTCTCCTCTTCCAAAATAGCTCCATAAACCACGAACACTACCCCCTTCTCCAGTCCCCCTGTCGTCGGCACCTCCTCCAGCAATGTGGAGGCCGGATCCACCGGGATGCTCTGTATCACCTTTCTGGCAAAATCTCGAACCTGCATGTATTTAAACATTTCCCCCTGTTCCAGCCCATACTTTGCTTCCAGCTCCTTCAATCCTGCAAACCGACCCCTAAGAAACAAGTCTTTTATTGTCTTAATCCCCTTCTCCTCCCATTTCCGAAAATTTTCATCCCACCTCCCTGGCTCAAATCTGTGGTTCCCCTGAATCGGCATTTCCCTTGACCCTGCCCCCAACCCGAAGTGTTGGCGAAACCGCCTCCAATTTCTCAATGAAGCTATTATTACTGGACTCCCTGAGTATTTCCCCGGGGCTATCGGGAGCGGCGCTGTTGCTAGTGCTTTCAATCCTGACCCCCTGCATAAACTCTCCTTCATTCTGACCCACTGGGAATCAACCCCTCTGACCCAGCTCTGCACCTTCTTCACATTCGCCGCCCAGTAGTAATACATCAGGTTCGGAAGACCCAAACACCCTGCCTGCCTTCCCCTCTGTAGCAGCACCTTTCTAACTCTGGCCACCTTCCCTCCCCATATGAACAAAGTAATCCTTCCCTCAATCTCTCTGAAAAAAGCCTTTGGCAGGAAAATTGGCAGGCATTGAAAAATAAACAGAAATCGAGGCAACACGTTCATTTTAACCGCCTGTACCCGACCCGCCAGTGACAGAGGGAGACCATCCCACCTTGCCTGATCAGCTTTCACTCTCCCCACCAAACTAGAAATGTTGTACCTGTGGAGCCCCCCCCCCCCCCCCCCCCCCCCCCCCCCCCCCCCCCCCCACTCCCGGGAAGCCTGCACCCCCAGGTACCTAAAGTGAGTCCCTGCCCTACGGAATGGCAGCCCCCCACCCCTGGCCAAGACACCACAAAATACTCACTCTTGTCTAGATTTAGTTTGTACCCCGAGAAAGATCCAATCACTCAAAGCAGCTCCAATATTCCCCCTATCGACACACTCGGTTCCGACACGTATAACAGCAAATCATTGGCATATAAGGGCACCCTATGCTCTAACCTCCCCCGCCCCCCCTCCCCCCCGCACTATTCCTTTTCATACCCTCGAACTTCTTAATGCTATGGCCAACGGCTCAATCGCGAGTGCAAACAGCAGGGGGAACATAGGACATCCCTGTCTAGCCCCACGGTGGAGAGAAAAGTATCTTGAGCTGATGTTGTTTGTGCGGACACTCGCCCTCGGCTCCTTATATAGTAGCTTTACCCAGTTCACAAATCTTTGTCCAATCCCAAACCGCTCCAGAACTGCTATCAAGTACCCCCATTCTACCCGGTCAAATGCCTGCTCAGCGTCCAATGCCACAACCACCTCTGTTTCCTTCCCCTCTGCCGGTGCCATAACGATGTTCAATACCTTTCTAACGTTTGAAAAGAGCTGCCTCCCTCTCACGAACCTCATCTGATCTTCACCTATCACCTTCGGGAGGCACTCCTCCAGCCTACCCGCCAGTACCTTCGCCAATACTTTTGCATCCACGTTCAGAAGTGATATGGGCCTATACGACCCACACTCCGTCGGATCCTTATCTTTTTTTAGCAACCGGGAAAGCGATGCCTGCCCCAATGTTTGTAGCAATACCCCCTTCCCTATCACCTCTTCAAACATCCCCACCCAGGGGTGCCAGCTTATCCTTGAAGTTTTTATAATATTCCACCGGAAACCCATCCGGCCCTGCCACCTTTCCTGACTGCATCCTCCCAATCGCATCCTTTATCTCCTGCTCCACTATCGCTCCTTCGAATGTAGCTCTGTCCCCCTCCCCTAAGCTTGGGTACTCCAACCCATCTAGAAATTCCTGCGTCTCCCAGTCTCCACCAGGTGGCTCTGACCTGTACAACCTCTCATAAAATTCCTCAAAACCCTTGTTAATCAGATCCGGAGCCACCACCAACTTCCCTGCCCTATCCCTCACCTGAACAATTTCCCTTACCGCTGCCTCCCTCCGGAACTGACCTGCTAACATGTTCGTAAACTTCAGCCTTTGCTCGTCTCAGTTGGCGCACCGCCTTCCTGGTGGACAGTCGGTCAAAGCTTGTCTGTAGTTCCTTCCTCTTCGCTGGGTCCCCATCATCTGCATAACTCCTATCTGTCTCCAACATCTCATCTATTACCCTCTGCCGCTCCAACCTCTTCTCTTTGTCCACCCTGGCCTTAAACAAAATCACCTCGCCCCTCACCACTGCCTTTAGAGTCTCCCAGACAACTGCCTTCGACACCTCACCCGTACAGTTGAAGCCTACATATTCCTCAATTACCTTTTCAATTTTGTCACAGAACCCTTGGTCCCCCAAAGATCCCACAGCTAATTTCCACCCTGGCCTCTGCGCTACCCCCTTCTCCAGCACCATATCCATGATCTGACACTGCAATTGCCGAGTATTCCGACCCCTTAACCCCAGCCAACAATGCCTTCCCCACCACGAAAAAGTAGATCCACGAGTATACCTTATGGACTGCTGAGAAAAATGAGTACTCCCGTTCCCTCGGGTACAGAAACCTCCAAGGGTCCACCCCTCCCATTTCCACCATTAGCCAAGCCAATGCCTTCGCCCCCCCCCCCCCCCCCCTTGACCTCTTAACTGGGCCTCGCAGCCCCCTCACATTCCACGTGACTATCCTAACTGGGGGTCTCTCAACCCCCCTGCCCTTCTTATCCACCATCACCATACCACCAGGCCCTGCCCCATGAGCCTGACCCGCCCCTATCCATTATTAACAACAAACCCCCCCCCTCCCCGCCTCCCAAAAACAGGCAAATGGTATCTTGCCGTTCATAGCAACAGGATTTGAGTATAAGAATAGAGATGCTTTACTGCAATTGTATAGGATGTTGGTGACGCCACACCTGGAGTATTACCTGCAGTTTTGAATTGGATTGGATTTGATTTGTTTATTGTCACATGTACCGAGGTACAGTGAAAAGTATTTTTCTGCGAGCAGCTCAACAGATCATTAAGTACATGAGAAGAAAAGGGAATAAAAGAAAGTACATAATAGGGCAACACAACATATACAATGTAACTACATAAGCACTGGCATCGGATGAAGCATACAGGGTGTAGTGTTAATGAGGTCAGTCCATAAGAGGGTCATTTAGGAGTCTGGTGACAGTGGGGAAGAAGCTGTTTTTGAGTCTGTTCGTGCGTGTTCTCAGACTTCTGTATCTCCTGCCCGATGGAAGAAGTTGGAAGAGTGAGTAAGCCGGTGGGAGGGATCTTTGATTATGCTGCCCGCTTTCCCCAGGCAGCGGGAGGTGTAGATGGAGTCAATGGATGGGAGGCAGGTTCGTGTGATGAACTGGGTGGTGTTCACGACTCTCTGAAGTTTCTTGTGGTCCTGGGTCGAGCAGTTGCCATACCAGGCTGTGTTGCAGCCAGATGGGATGCTTTCTATGGTGCATCTGTAAAAGTTGGTACGGGTTAATGTGGACATGCCGAATTTCCTTAGTTTCCTGAGGAAGTATAGGTGCTGTTGTGCTTTCTGGGTGGTAGCGTTGACATGGGTTGACCAGGACAGATTTTTGGAGATGTGCACCCCTAGGAATTTGAAACTGCTAACCATCTCCACCTCGGCCCCATTGATGCTGCCAGGGGTGTGTACAGTACTTTGCTTCCTGAAGTCAATTGCCAGCTCTTTAGTTTTGCTGGCATTGAGGGAGAGATTGTTGTCGCTGCACCACTCCACTAGATTCTCTATCTCCCTCCTGTATTCGGACTCGTCGTTATTCAAGATCCGGCCCACTATGGTCGTATCGTCAGCAAACTTGTAGATGGAGTTGGAACCAAATTTTGCCACGCAGTCGTGTGTGTACAGGGAGTAGAGTAGGGGGCTAAGTACGCAGCCTTGCGGGGTGCCGGTGTTGAGGACTATTGTGGAGGGGGTGTTGTTCATTCTTACTGATTGTGGTCTGTTGGTCAGAATATCGAGGATCCAGTTGCAGAGTGGGGAGCCAAGACCTAGGTTTTGGAGCTTTGATATGAGCTTGGCTGGGATTATGGTGTTGAAGGCGGAGCTGTAGTCAATAAATGGGAGTCTGATGTAGGAGTCCTTGTTTTCGAGATGTTCTAGGGATGAGTGTAGGGCCAGGGAAATGGTGTCTGATGTGGACCGGTTGCAACGGTATGCGAATTGCAGTGGATCAAGGCCTTCTGGGAGTATGGAGGTGATGCGCTTCATGATCAACCTCTCGAAGCACTTCATTACGACTGGAGTCGGGGCCACTGGTCGGTAGTCATTGAGGCACGTTGCCTGGTTCTTCTTTGGTACCGGTATGATGGTGGTCTTCTTGAAGCAGGTGGGGACCTTGGAGTGGAGTAGGGACAGGTTAAAGATGTCCGTGAATACCTCTGCCAGCTGGTCCGCGCAGGCTCTGAGTGCACGACCAGGGATCCCGTCTGGGCCCGTCGCCTTCCGAGGGTTCACTTTCAGGAAGGCCAATCTGACTTTGGAAGCTGTGATGGTGGGTATGGGTGAATTATGGGCTGCTGGGGCACTCGACAGCGGATTGTTGGTTACCTGCTTGAACCGAGCATAGAATGCATTGAGTTCATCGGGGAGGGGTGCGCTGCTGCCAGAGATACTGTTCGGCTTCGCTTTGTAGCCCGTTATGTTGTTTAGTCCTTGCCACAACCGCCGAGAGTCTGTCTGTGACTCTAGCTTGGTTTGATATTCTCTCTTGGCATCTCTGATGGCTTTGCGGAGGTCGTACCTGGATTTCTTGTATAGGTCAGGGTCGTCTGCCTTGAACGCCTCAGATCTGTCCTTCAGTAGGGAGTCAATCTCGCGATTGAGCCATGGTTTCCGGTTGGGGAACGTACGTACTGCTTTCTTTGGCACACAGTCGCCCACACATTTGCTGATGAAGTCTGTGACGGTGGTGGCATACTCATTTAAGTTGGTCGCTGAGTTCTTAAATATGGACCAGTCCACTATCTCCAAGCAGTCACGTAAGTGCTCTTCTGTCTCCTCGGATCAGCACTGCACAACCTTCTTAGCTGGATTCTCCCGCTTGAGTTTCTGCTTGTATGCCGGGAGAAGGAGCACCGTCTTATGGTCTGATTTCCCAAAGTGCGGTCGGGGGATGGAACGGTAGGCGCCCTTGATTTTTGAGTAGCAGTGGTCAAGAGTGTTGTCGCCTCTGGCGGGACAGGAGATGTGTTGGTGGAATTTTGGCAGTACACTCTTGAGGTTGGCCTCGTTGAAGTCTCCGGCCACGATGAACAAGGCCTCCGGGTGTTCTGTTTCGTAGTTGTTTATTACTGTGTATAGTTCGTCCAGCGCCTTCCTCACTTCAGCCTGGGGTGGGATGTAGACCGCCAGAGTCACCACATCCAAGCACCAGGAGGAGTTGATGAGGAGGCAAATCCCTCCACCCTTCGCTTTGCCTGATGATGCCGTGTGGTCCGCCCGGTGAATTGAGAATGAAATGAAAATTGTTTATTGTCACAAGTAGGCTTCAAATGAAGTTACTGTGAAAAGCCTCTAGTCGCCACATTCCGGCGCCTGTTCGGGGAGGCTGGTACGGGAATTGAACCGTGCTGCAGGCCTGCCTTGGTCTGCTTTCAAAGCCAGCGATTTAGCCCTGTGCTAAACTAGCCCCTTGTTTTGGTGTCTTATATGAGGAAGGATGTTCTTGCTCTGGAGGGAATGAAGCGAAGGTTTACCAGACTGATTCCTGGGATGTCATACGAGGAGAGACTAAGTCGGTTTGGGTTATATTCACTGGAGTTTAGAAGAGTGAGAGGGGACCTCATAGAAACTTACAAAATTCTAACAGGATTAGACAGGGTAGATTCAGAAAGAATCTTCCCAATGGTGGGGAAGTCCTGAACTAGGGGTCATAGTTTGAGGATAAGGGGCAACCTTTTTAGGACTGAGGTGAGGAGAAATTTCTTCACCCAGAGAGCGGTGAATCTGTGGAATTTGCTATCACAGAAAGTAGTTGAAGCCAAAACATGTAAATTCAAGAAGGAACTAGATAGGACTCTTGGGACTAAAGAGATTAAAGGATATGGGGGGAAGGCGAGGTCAGGGTAGTGATCTTGATGGTCAGTCATAATCACAATGAATGGCGGAGCAGGCTCAAAGGGCCGAATGGCGGCCTCCTGCTTCTATTTCTGTGTTTCTGTGAATCCGAACCCCAGTGTTAAAGAGCAGCATGAGAAGGAAAAATTTTCTGGGTCCAAGTGGGGGAGCTTCTTTATTTTATATCTCCTTCCTTAATGTTCCTTCAAATAAATCTTTTTAAAACTATTTTTATTCAGTTTATAATATGCTAACATCTTATACATAAAACAAAACAATGCAAAGCAACAAAAACAACAAAAACCCCCGTCCCCCCACAGTACCAACCAATAACTCAAAGAATAGCCCTCCATCCCTACTTCCCCTCCCCCTAGCAGCTGACGGTAACCAACTCTTTAAAATCAAGAATAAACAGACCCCATCTCTTGTGGAACCCTTCAATCACTCCCCTCAAGATAAACTTAACCTTCTCCAAATACAGAAACTCCATCGGGTCCCCCAGTCATACCGAAGCAATGGGAGGAGAGGCTGACTTCCAACCCGACAGAACGCACCTGCGAGCAATCAGCGAGGCGAAGGCTAAATCCTCTCCCCCCCCCCCCCCCCCCCCCCCCTTGCAGCTCTGGCAAGTCCGACACCCCAAATATGGCCCCCAGGCTACTGGGCTCCAAATCCACGTGCAGCATCGCCAAACAGTGCTGAAAAACCAGCCCCAAAGTTTCTCCAACGTTCTGCAGGACCAGAACATATGCACATGGTTGGCCAGACCTCTCCCACACCGCGCGCAAGTGTCCTCCATCCCCGCAAACAACCGGCTCATCCCCAGCCTTGTCAGGTGCGCCCTGTGCACCAACTTTGACTGCATTAACCCGAGCCTCGCACACGAGGTTGAGGCATTCACCCTCCAGAACACCCCTCACCACAGCCCTTCCTCCAATGCCACCTCCAGCCCTTCGTCCTGCACCTGAATACCTAAAGGCCTCCTCCCACGGAATCCCAAACCTCTCCATCAACTCCTCCAAACTCGCAAACTGCCCTTCCAAGAATAAGTCCTTAATTTCTATCACCCCCGATCCTTCCATCCCCAAAACCTAGCATTCGGTCTCGCTGGCTCAAACACATAATTCTGTTGAACTGGCATCAGCTTCGGACCCACCCCTAACTTAAAATGTTGCCGAAATTGTTTCCATATCCTCAGTGTGGCTACCACCACCGGACTACCCGAGTATTTCCCTGGGTTAAATGGGAGCAGTGCATTTGCCAGTGCCCGCAACCCCGCCCCCCTACAAGAGCCTGCCCCCATCCTCACCCACATTGTCTCCGGCTCCCTAACCCAGCCCTGCCCCTCTTGGTGTTCATTGCCCAATAGTAACACTTCAGATCGGAAGAGCCAGACCTCCCGACTGTTGCTCTCTCTGAAGCACTGTCTTCCGAATCCTCGCCACCTTACCCACCCATACAAACGGCGCAATCAACCCTCATAAAAAACGCCTTCAGCAAGAAGACAGGTAAGGCCTGGAATAAAAACAAAAACTGCGGCAAGATAGTCATCTTTACCGCTCACACCCAGCCTGCCAATGATAGGGGGAGGCTGTCCCATCGCAACAAATCTACCTTAACCTTGTTATATTACAGAGATGTAATATATATTATTCATTTGTCTTGCCAAGTTATATTTAACTTGATGATAAACAGTCAAAGTCTTCCAGTTGATGACAAATTATTTATTGAGTAACAAAATAATATACTTGAGTTCTTTTACTTTAATACTTTGACTAGTAATAGAATTAACTAAGATTAGATTAAATTAACAATTAATATAATACACTACACTGTGAGCTGGTCACTTCTATCCTCCAGCTGCAATACACACACACTAACACTAAGAAAGAGCGGTAAACTCCTTATATAGTTCTTGTTAGTGTTGCCGTCTAGTGACCATCTGACTGTACTGACTGCACATTAAGTAATCATGCATTAACATATACAGAGATCACTACAAACCCACCCATCAGGCTCATAAAATTCAATTTACGGAGCTGGGCCCAGTCTCAAACCACCAGCACCCTCGGGTACCTGACGCGAGTAGTCACAAAAAGGCAACCCCCCCCCCCCCCGTCGGCCCTGGTTGACCTTTACAACAAAAGGATATCAGCATACAGAGACACTTTTATGCTCCTCCCCCCCCCTTACTAGCCCCCTCAACTTATCCAAGCTCCTTGGCACAATGGCCAAGGGCTCCACCGCCAGTGCAAACACATGGGAGACATGGGACACCCCTGTTTCGTTCCCCATATGCAGCTGTAAATATCCCAAGTTCACCTCATTTGTACGAACACACACCTTTGGTTCCTTATATAATAATTTGACCCATGCCAGAAACTAGGCCCGATCCCAAACCACTCCAACATTGCAAACAAATAACTCCACTCTACTCGATTAAATGCCTTCTCAGCATCCAGTGCCACCAATACCTCCAGTTCCCCCCTTTCTGACGGGGAGAGCACCGCATTTAATAGGTGCCGCACATTCGAGGACAACTGCCTACCCTTTACAAACCGTGTCTGATTCTCCCCAATCACCTGCAGAAGGAAGTCCTCCAACATCAGCGCCAACACGTTGGCAAGAATTTTGGCATCCACATTTAACAGGGATGTTGGCCAACACGATCAACACTCCACCGGGTTCTTATCCTCTTTTAACAACAGCGAAATAGAAGCCTGCCCCATCATCTCCAGGAGCCGCGTCCTGAAACAGCTCCACGAACAGTGGCACAAGCCTAACCAAAAACATCTTATAGAATTCCACCGGGAACCCATCTGGCCCCGACGTTTTAGCCATATGCATCTTCCCTATCACCGTCCGAATCTGCTCAATCCCCACTGACTCCTCCATCCTACCTTCTTCTCTCCTCCTTCTTCAGGACACTCTAGCCCCTCCAGGAACTCCCTCACATCCGACTCATCCCCCAAAGGCTCCGACCTATACAACCTCTTACTAAACTCCTTTAATACCCTGCTCACCTACTCCAGTGTCACCACTGGCAGCATGGTAGCACAGTGGTTAGCACAGTTGCTTCACAGTTCCTGGGTCCCAAGTTTGATTCCCGGCTTGGGTCACTGTCTCTGCGGAGTCTGCACGTTCTCACTGTGTGTGTGTGGGTTTCCTCCGGGTGCTCCGGTTTCATCCCACAGTCCAAAGATGTGCAGGTTAGGCGGATTGGCCATAATAAAATGCCCTTAGTGTCCAAAAAGGTTAGGTGGGGTTACTGGGTTACGGGGATAGGGTGGGGTCGTGGGCTTAAGAGGGGTGCACTTTCCAAGAGCTGGTGCAGACTCGATGGGCCGAATGGCCTCCTTCTGAACTGTAAATTCTATGATTCTATGATCACCAGCCCTCTCGCCCCATCCCGGACCAGAACAATCTCTTGTGAGGCCACCTGCTGGCGGAGCTGCAGTGCCAGCAAGCGACTGGCCTTCTCCCCGTACTCGCGCACCACACCCTTCGCCTGCCTCAACTGGCGTACCGCTTTCCCTGTATACAAAATATCAAACTGCGTCTACAGTTTCTTTCTACTGACCAAAAGCTCCGGAGTGGGATCCTCCGCATACTCCTTCAAATAAACCATGTGGAGTTATTATTGACCCAATGAGAGGAGAATGCAAGGACTGTGTGTTGAGCGAATGGAGAGCACTGGAGGAGGAGGACCCAAATGTTAATGTGAGGGATTCACTGATCTAGAAGCCGAAAGCTGCCAGATTGACCTCTGTTGTTGATTTTACTTCAAGTGATTTGTTCACTCCAGAATAATTCCACAAACAATTTGAAAAGAAATGGAATTTAAGGATGGCCAAACAACAGGGGAGGTGATTCTCCGTATCAGCGCCATTGGCGCCAGCGTGTTTGGTGCGGCGCCGACCGCGGGCAGCTGGAATCGCCGATTCTCCGGCCCGGATGGGCCGAGCGGCTGCCCCGATACGACAGAGTCCCGTCGCCGCCGTTCACCCCTGGTCGCTGCCAGTGGGAACTCTGCGGGAACGCTCGGGGGCCGACCTGGGTGTGTGTGTGGGGGGGGGGGGGGGGCTCCTTCACCGGGGGGGGCCTCCGATGGGGTCTGGCCCGCAATCGGGGCCCACCAATCGGCGTGCCGGCCTCTCACCCCCCCCCCCCCCCCCCCCCCGGGCCTACTTTCCGGCGCGGCCGGCCCCTGAACACCGACCCCATGTTGGGTCGGGGCCAGCACGCGTAAGAAGTTCCGCGTGCATGCGCAGGATGGTGCGCCCCAACGGCGCATGCACAAGATTGAGCTGGCCCAACTGCGCATGCGTGGGTTGGCGCGGCGCCCATTTGGCGTGAACCACTCCAGTGCCGTGCTGGCTCCCTGTGAGGGCCAGAATCGGTCATGCCCGGGCCCTGTTCACGCCGTCGTGGGACGCAACGGTATTCACGACGGCACGAACACTTGGCCTCAATATCGGAGAATCGCGCCCAAGGGGTCTTTGCAATTCCTGAACTAGTTAATGAACTTCTCAATTGACTTCTCAATCTTCCTTGTAACTGAATTATCGAGGCCCATTTTGTGACACCATTGTGCATTTTGAAAGCACAACATGTGTGGGTCAGTATATTGTTGCACTGTGCTTATTGGCATGGCTATTCAAACACTGGGGAGTAATGAGAGATAACAGACGAGGTTGTTCATTTTGGTTTGGCTCCTGTGCTTTGTTTGGGCTATAAACAATTAGGAGTCCTTAAAGGTGGAAAATTTCACGAGCATTCCAGCATTTGTAGAGATCAAAGGATATTGGATTCCCAAATTGAATACAAAAATAAGTTCAATTTTATGTTCTATACTCCAAGTTAGAAAGTCCTGGTGGTGACTCTGAATCACTGGCACGTAAATTGCCTTTGGGACCACTTTCCAACAAATTCTCCCAGCTTAAAAAAATGGGCTTTTCACTAGACTTGTGGGTTATGAGAACTTCTTAGCTCGGTCATGCAAAGTTCAAATGAAAGCTTTGAGGAACATGCAGCTGAAAGCTACCAGATTGTAACTAACCTTTGGACTCACGAGGCTGGACTCCCATCTTGGAGGTGGGCAGCGGGAGTAAGGAATTGTCCTGGCTTGGCAAGGCCAGGAGCCAAAGCCACGTGAATGGCCTCATGCCTCTCATTACTCCCCAGTGTTTGAACAGCCATGCCAATAAACAAAGCGCAACAACATACTCGCCCACGCGTACTGTGCTTTCAAAATGCGCAATGGTTTCTCAAAATGAGCCTCGATAATTCAGTTAGAAGGAAGATTTTGGCCTGCTTATTTTTCAGCGGTGATATTTTCCATATATTTATCGTTCAATTCAGCAGTATAGTGCAACACATGGAAGATTATCTCCCCGTCCAACCACCCCTCAAGAGAACTTCATTAAATTGTGAATTAATTTGTGAAATATTTAAGCTTGTTATTAAGTCAAATAGTTGTCTTGTTTGGAACAGTTTTATTTTTCCAATATTGGGCAAAAGTGCCAGCAAAGGCACTTTGTGGGGTCAGGTGATAACAGGAGCCAGGCCCACCATCTCTGGTGGCACAGCGGTTAGCACCGCTGCTTCACAGCGCCATGCATCTGGGTCCAATCCTGACCTTAGGTGACTGTGTGGAGTTTGCGCGTTCTCCCAGTCTCTGCGTGGGTTTCTTCCGGGTGCTCTGGTTTCCTCCCAAAGTCCAAAGATGTGCAGGTTAGGTGCATTGGCCATGTTAAATTGCCCCTTAATGTCCAAAAGGTTATGTGGGGTTATGGGGATTGGGCGGGAGAGTGGGCCTACGTACGGTGCTCTCTCAGAGGGTTGGTGCCGACTCGATGGGCCAAATTACCTCCTTCTCCACTGTAGGGGTTCTATGATTCTTTGAAAGAGTTCAGAGGCAGGCACACGGCCCGCTGGTTGTTAAGATGAGCTGTTTAAAAGATCCACTTCAGTGCTCTGGTGCCTCGTCCCAGTTACAATATAATCAATAAAAGAAAACACAGCCCTCTTTCCCTTACTTCTTACACCACCTTATCCCTCACAGACTCTCCATGCCTTATTGATGCCCACTCCTGCCACCTCATGCCCCAACCCACCCCCATGGCCTCTCATACCCTCCATGCCAACCTCCGGCACTTCCATGCCCATTCACCCACAATATGCTCTTTTCAGAACAGATATACCCCATAGCAACAATCAGGGGCAGGATTCTCCCCTACCCAGCGGGGCGGGGGGTCCCGGCGGGGCGGAGTGGCGTGAACCACTCCGGCGTCAGGACGCCCCAAAGGTGCGGAATCCTCCGCACCTTTAGGGGCTAGGCCCGCCCTGGAGTGGTTGGCACCCCGCCAGCTGGCGTGGAAGGCCTTTGGAGCCACGCCAGCCGGGGCCGAAGGGACTCCGCCGGCCGGCGCGAGTCCGCGCATGCGCGGGAGCCTCAGCAGCTGATGACGTCATCCCCGCGCCTGCACAGGGGGGGGTTCACCTACCTGTCGGCCATGGCGGAAGCTGACGATTGGCTCGTAGGAAAAGTGTGCCCCCACGGCACAGGCCCGCCCGCGGATCGGTGGGCCCCGATAGCGGGCCAGGCCACCGTGGGGGCCCCACCGAGGGCCAGATCGCCCCGCGCCCACCACAGGACACCGGTGCCCGCCCGCGCCGCCAGGTCCCGCCGGTAAGGGACCTGGTTCAATTTACGCCAGCGGGACTGGCATAGAAGCAGCGGGACTTCGACCCATCGCGGCCTGGAGAATCGCCGGGGGGGGGGGGGGGGCTCCGATGGGCGCGGCGCAATTCCCGCCCCCACCGAATCTCCGGTGCTGGGGGGTCGGAGAATCCCGCCCCTGATGTGTGAAAAAACTTTTTTTTAAGTAGTTCACTCATAACTTTCTTAACAAAGACTTTACCACAGTCCTATAAAAGTGTAAATCTTCCAGATCCTTCAATCGCAGAAATTACATCTACTTGACATCTATTTAGGCAGCATGGTAGCGCAGTGGTTAGCACTGTGGCTTCACAGTGCCAGGGTCCCAGGTTTGAATCCCCGCTGGATCACTGTCTGTACGGAGTCTGCACGTTCTCCCCGTGTCTGCGTGGGTTTCCTCCGGGTGCTCCGGTTTCCTCCAACAGTCCAAAGGCGTGCAGGTTAGGTGGATTGGCCATGCTAAATTGACCCGTTATTCCTGTGGTGGGGGGGGGGGGAGGATGCCCCTTGGGTTATGGGTGCTCCCCTTGTCAGCGGTTGGGGAGGGGAGGGGAGAACGACCTCTCCCTGGACGGTGGGATCGGGACGCCCATTTAAAATGGCTGCCTGACCCCAATAACTGCAGGGAAACCGCCCTGTTTGGTGCTATGGATATCTTTGCATCGTCGAGCCATGAGAATCTCACCCTGGCACCAGTGAACCATAGGCCTGATTCTGTGCTGGAGGGAGCACTTAGAATCTGGAAGGGAGAATCTTGGGCAATGTTTGAAACAAAATTATGAAATATGACTGAGGTTCTTTTTAAAACAAAATTTGGAAAGCTACTCCAAAGCAGTTACAGCAATAGACCACCCACTTGTGAAATAGTTGGAGTGTACAATGGTTAATTAGCCCATTAGGGAACGCGTGTAACATCTTTGTTTGCTCAGAAGCCTTCAGTGCTTTGTATATCTCTTTGACAACACATTTTAAATATAATTTGAAGGCTGGAAAATAGTAACTGCTTTAATATTGGTGCAGTTTTTAAATTCAACTAATCCGACCAGTTGCATTGAGATTTGTGTGAGGTCAAGGGTCTTTTGTGCTGGCAAACATTTGCTGCTTGATAATGTCAGGCGGTTCTGCTTGTTTAGTGAGGCCATGAAACCCTCTGAATGTTTATATTTACATCCTGGCAGAGAATTTCCATATACCGGGCCAAAACGTTCCTCTCAAATTTTCACATGGAAAGTTAAAGTGACTGCGGCCTGCAATTAGTATGCACATAGCTTAGAAATGGTAGATGTGCCTTTAAATTAATTTTCAAAGCAACCGCTCGGGCTGGTGAATTCCGTGCTCTAACGTAGGGGGAATCGTAATATGGGAAATGGAACAACAGCTCATTTTAGACGGTCAGTGCCAGTATTAAGGATATCCAGGTCAAGTTGAAGCCCTAATCCGAGTAAATCTCCCCTCAATTCCGCCTGAACCACGATCTTGGAAGAGTGTCTTCCATGTGTGACATTTCTTATTTTGCACAACTATCCTTGTGACTTTTCGAACTGGTCACTCATAGTCATGTGTGCGGTGCCCAGTTGAAAGTGGCTTGAGAAAATCCAATCAAAACTGGTTTAAAAAGAGACTCCACCAATTGGTTCTTTTTAAAAAGTCAACGTAGGGAGCTGATTTTCCTGGATGGCAGCTGTATTGTGGCTTGAATTGATTTGCACTGACCACATGATCTTTCACTTTAAAACAGACCCGTAAAGATCAGTAAATCTATCTGTCAACCTGCAAAGGTAGTGCTATGTAATGTTAAATGTTCGAATCCAGTTACAATCAAGTGTGTGCTTTTGTTTGTGAGAACAGCTGTTACTAACTGGGGAAAGTAATAAGTCTTACAACACCAGGTTAAAGTCCAACAGGTTTGTTTCAATGTCACTAGCTTTCGGAGCGCTGCTCCTTCCTCAGGTGAATGAAGAGGTATGTTCCAGAAACATATATATCGACAGATTCAAAGATGCCAGACAATGCTTGGAATGCGAGCATTAGCACGTGATTAAATCTTTACAGATCCAGATATGGGGCAACCCCAGGTTAAAGAGGTGTGAATTGTGTCAAGCCAGGACAGTCGGTAGGATTTCGCAGGCCAGATGGTGGGGATGAATGTAATGCGACATGAATCCCAGGTCCCGGTTGAGGCCGCACTCATGTGTGCGGAACTTGGCTATAAGTTTCTGCTCGGCGATTCTGCGTTGTCGCGCGTCCTGAAGGCCGCCTTGGAGAACGCTTACCCGGAGATCAGAGGCTGAATGCCCTTGACTGCTGAAGTGTTCCCCGACTGGAAGGGAACATTCCTGCCTGGTGATTGTCGCGCGATGTCCGTTCATTTGTTGTCGCAGCGTCTGCATGGTCTCGCCAATGTACCACGCTTCGGGACATCCTTTCCTGCAGCGTATGAGGTAGACAACGTTGCCGAGTATGTACCGCGTACCTGGTGGGTGGTGTTCTCACGTGTAATGGTGGTTTCCATGTTGATGATCTGGCACGTCTTGCAGAGATTGCCATGGCAGGGTTGTGTGGTGTCATGGTCACTGTTCTGAAGGCTGGGTAGTTTGCTGCAAACAATGGTTTGTTTGAGGTTGCGTGGTTGTTTGAAGGCAAGTAGTGGGGGTGTGGGGATGACCTTGGCAAGATGTTCATCTTCATCGATGACGTGTTGAAGGCTGTGAAGAAGATGTCGTAGTTTCTCCGCGCCGGGAAAGTACTGGACGATGAAGGGTATTCTGTCGGTTGTGTCCCATGTTTGTCTTCTGAGGAGGTCGGTGCGGTTTATTGCTGTGGCGCGTTGGAACTGTCGATCGATGAGTCGAGCGCCATATCCCGTTCGTACGAGGGCATCTTTCAACGTCTGTAGATGTTTGTTACCCTCCTCCTTGTCTGAGCAGATCCTGTGTATACGGAGAGCTTGTCCATAGGGGATGGCTTCTTTAATGTGTTTAGGATGGAAGCTGGAGAAGTGGAGCATCGCGAGGTTATCCGTGGGTTTGCGGTAAAGCGAAGTGCTGAGGTGACCGTCCTTGATGGAGACGAGTGTGTCCAAGAATGCAACTGATTTTGGAGAGTAGACTCACCATGGACTACTCTCCAAAATCAGTTGCATTCTGTGCTCACCCCAGTCCAATACCGGCATCTCCACATCATAACTGGGGAAAGATTAGGGAATTATTCTTCAAGTATGTAAGAACTTGTTTACACCGGAGTGGGGAGGGAAAAGGAGTCGGTGCCGGTGTTCTGATGTTTTGTGTTCTACCGAGCTCCTAATTCATCCTTTACTCATTGAACAGTAAATTAATCTGTCTGTCAACATTTGAAATTAAATAATAATCTTTACTAGTGTCACAAGTAGGCTTTCATTAACACTGCAATGAGGTTACAGTGAAAACCCTCTAGTCGCCACACTCCGGCAGCTGTTCGGGTACACAGAGGGAGAAATCAGAATGTCCAATTCACCTAACAAGCACGTCTTTCGGGGACTTGTGGGAGGAAACCAGAGCACCCGGAGGAAACCCAGGCAGACACGGGGAGAGCGTGCAGACTCCGCACAGATAGTGACCCAAGTGGGAATCGAACCTGGGACCCTGGAGCTGTGAAACAACAGTGCTAACCACTGTGCTACCATGCCGCTTGTAAGGTATAGACCGAATGATCATGTGAGAACGTGATCACACGGCGCCAGAAGAGGTCACGTCGCTGGAGCGCTTGAGTTATCCCCGGGAGGTTCCTTTTAACACCAAAAATTTGGAAAGCTTGGCTTTCTCCAAAGTGAAATATTATTAAGCTCATGTTCTGTTCAATATTCAATACTTGTATGAATGAAAAAAAAAATGGATCCGCTCTTAACTGTTGCTCTGGATGTTAGCGATGGGAGGTTAAGCAGCTTAACAATTCGGTTTTGACTTACTGTGTGTTAAAATCGGAAGAAGGTCAGGTGTAACAAGCAAAGAAGATTAGATCCAAAGGGATGTTAATGATATGTTCCTGAGTTATTCTGTCAGACATATAGGTACAGTGCAATGTGAGTCAAATCTTGTAAAAGAAAGATATTCAGACTACTTGCAGGAATGACTGTTCACGCTGAGGAGGAGGAAGTATCTACAGCAGGCCTGACCTATATAGACAAGCTGGAAGGTATACGAGGACTTTAGTCGAAAAGCAGAAAGCTGTGGATGCAGGAAATCTGAAATAAAAATAGGAAAGTGCTGGTTTCACCGGGATCGGGCAGCACCAGTGGAGAGAGAAATAGAGTTCATATTGCAGGTCAAGGATCTCTATCTAGACTAGGAAAAGTTAAAGTTGTAATAGGTTTTGAGCTCGCTGGGTGGCTGTGAAACGTCTGCTATGAATGTAAGTGCCTTTCCTTTTCTTCACTCTTCTCTTTCCGATCTTTCAGTCTGTCTCTCTGGGTGGAATTTTCCATTCTCCGCGCAGCGTGAGAAAACCGGTGGGCAGCTCTGTGCAGAACCAAACCTACACCTTCACATTGGCGGGGTGGGGCCGGAAAGACCAGCAACACCGGGAATCCTGAGATCGGGGTACCATTTTTAAACAGCGCGTCAATACAAAAAACAACCAGGAAGCCCCACCTCACATGCACACGGTGACCGCCCTCCACACGCACCAGGGGACCCACCACCCCACTTCCACAGACACAGGCAACCCCCTCCCCACATATAAGGGAACCCACCCAAATGGAGCTCCTCTTTGGTTCTGTTCCCTGGCAACTGCACCAGTAGGCAGTGCCAGGTTGCCAAGGGGCAGTGCCAGGTACTGCCTGGCCAGGTGCCCCCCCCCCCCCCCCCCCCCCCCAGCTGCTATAATTACCTGTACACCCCTGATGGATTTCCTCCGCCTGCTCCCCGTTTTTAAAAGCTTGTTGTATCATGTCAGCGAGGGGGGGGGGGGCCATCCCGATGCGGGGCAAACACACGGCGGGGAAGCCCTTTAACTCGATTAGAATTTATTTAAAGGGCAGGAACCTCAGTACGTCACCAGAGGGTGGGGGCGGGTTTGAGAATCAGAAAATAAGATATCGCCAGTGAGATTCCCGTTTTCCCAAACTCACATGATATTTAGCACCCACGTCGCCATTTCCGCTTGCATTTGTCACGAACGCAAATTTGCGGCATTTGGCTTTCTGTCTGCCTGCCTCACTCTCGGTCTGGTTCATTCTGTCCCTCTCTTTCTGACTCTTGTTCAGTCTGTCTTCCTTCAGTCTTTCTGTCTGTGTCTTTCCACCCGCCTGTCTGTCTGCCTTTGTCTCTCTTTCAGTCTCTCATTCAGTCTCTTTTTCTGCGTCCGTGTGATGAACGGTTACTGCCTTATCATCATGTAAGGTGATGTCCCCTTTTAAGACCAGGCTTGGAACACTGGGGACTCCGCCTCTGGCTCCGCCCAACTGGGAGCCATACATAAAGGCCTGCCTCATGGTCTGTATAGCAGTCAGCTCTCGTCCAAATCTGTAGCATAGTTATTAGCCTAATAAAGCCTTCTTTACAGTTTAATCTCTAAGCATCATTATTGAGGGTACCTCAATTTATTAGGCTAAACTAGATTCAGGATGGACGCAGGCCTAAAACCAGAGAAGCTCAATCTGGAAGCTCGAACGCCGGAGGCAAAGGAAATTTTTAAATACTGGCTGTGGTGCTTCGAGGCCTACCTGGACTCCTCAGAGACTCCCATCCTGGGGCCACGCAAGCTGCGTCTACTCCACGCCCGGGTGAGTCACAGAATCTCCGCCACGCTCGAAAAGGCGACGATTTATGAGGAAGCGATTGAGTTGATCCGCAAGCGGTTTGTCAAACCCGTCAATGAGGTGCACGCCCGGCATCTGTTCTCTACCTGCCGGCAGCGCTCGGGGGAATCGCTCGACGAGTTTGTTGAGAAACTCACCGCGTTGGCCAGGGACTGTGACCATCAGGATGTGACGGGGGAAGTCCATATGAACCTGCACATCAGAGATTCTTTTGTGTCCGGCATCCGCTCGACCTACATCCGGCAGCGACTGCTCGAAAACGGGGCAAAAGACCTCCAGGAGACGCTAACGCTCGCCTCCTCGCTGGAGGTGGCCCGACACAACTTGGGTACGCACCCCGCGGACTCTGCCAGCCCCCCCCGGACTTCCTCAGACTCGCCCGTATTACAGGCCTGCGCCACGCGGCGACCCGCTCACCATGGGGGTACACCTTGCTACTTCTGCGGGCAGGGCCAGCACCCACGCCCACGCTGCCCAGCCCGCTCCGCGATCTGCAGCGACTGCGGGAAGAAAGGGCACTTTGCGAGGGTCTGCCTGGCCAGACCCAGGGGCCAGAAAAACAAAGAACAGCCGGCCCGAAAATCGGGCTCCCAGGCCCGCAGGCCTCGCAATGCTGCTGCGCACCGACCCGACACGCCCTCTTCTGACGCGTCATCAGCCTCGTGCGAATCATGGGAGCGGCCATCTTCTCGACCCGACACGTGCGACCAACGGCAGCGGCCATTTAACGACTCCGACTACCCGCGACTGGGTGCGATCACCCTCGATCAAACTCGGCCAAAACACCTGCAGGACTCCATGATGCAGGTCCAGGTCAACGGGCACGACACTGCATGCCTCTTCGACTCCGGGAGCACGGAGAGCTTTATCCACCCTGAAACGGTAAGGCGCTGCTCCCTACGCACCCATCCCACATCCCAAACCATAGCCCTCGCATCTGGGTCCCACTCGGTACAAATCACAGGGTACTGTATTGCGGATCTCTCGATCCAGGGTGCCAAATACACCCGTTTCAAATTTTATATCCTCCCTCACCTCAGTGCCCCCCTGCTGCTCGGACTGGATTTCCAGTGCAGCCACCGAAGCCTGACACTGAAGTTCGGCGGACCCTTGCCCCCCCTTACGGTGTGCTGCCTTGCGACACTGAAAGTCGCACCCCCCTCGCTATTCGCTAACCTCACTCCTGACTGTAAGCCTGTCGCCACCAGGAGCCGGCGCTACAGTGCCCAAGATATGGCTTTTATCAAGTCAGAGGTCCAGCGTTTACTGGGAGAGGGGGTCATCGAGGCTAGCAACAGCCCTTGGAGAGCGCAAGTGGTGGTAGTCCGGTCCGGGGAGAAGAAACGGATGGTCGTGGATTATAGCCAGACCATAAACCGATTCACGCAGCTTGATGTGTACCCCCTTCCTCGCATCGCGGAAATGGTAAATCGGATCGCCCAATACCGAGTCTTTTCCACGGTCAACCTCAAATCTGCCTACCACCAGCTCCCATCCGACCAAAAGACCGCCCCTATACTGCCTTCAAAGCAGCCGGCCGGCTCTTCCACTTCCTCAGAGTCCCCTTTGGTGTCACAAATGGGGTCTCCGTCTTTCAAAGGGCGATGGACCAAATGGTGGACCAGTACGGTTTGCGGGCTACATACCCGTACTTGGACAATGTCACCATCTGCGGCCATGATCAGCAGGACCATGACGCTAACCTCAAAAAGTTCCTCCAGACCGCCCGAGCCCTTAACCTGACCTATAACGAGGGCAAATGCGTTTTCCACACCACCCGGCTGGCCATCCTCGGCTATGTCGTGGAAGACTGGGTCCTAGGTCCCGACCCCGACCGCATGCGCCCCTTAAGGAACTCCCTCTCCCCCGCAGCCTCAAGGCCCTCAAACGGTGCTTGGGGTTTTCTCCTATTACGCCCAGTGGGTCCCCAAGTATGCGGACAAAGCCCGCCCACTCCTAAAGACCACCACTTTTCCCCTCTCGGCTGAGGCTCAATTGGCCTTCAACCGCATCAAGGCTGACATCATTAAGGCCGCCATGCACGCGGTGGACGAAACCATCCCTTTCCAGGTAGAGAGCGATGCATCAGACATCGCCCTGGCTGCTACCCTCAATCAAGGAGGCAGACCAGTAGCGTTCTTCTCCCGAACCCTCACTGCCTCCGAGATTCGACACTCTGCAGTCGAAGAGGAGGCACAAGCCATTGTGGAGGCTGTGCGGCGCTGGAGACACTACCTCGCCGGTAGGAGGTTTACCCTCGTCACCGACCAACGGTCGGTCGCCTATATGTTCGCTAACACGCAACGGGGCAAAATAAAGAACGATAAAATTTTGAGGTGGAGGATCGAACTCTCCACCTACTCGTACGATATCAAGTACCGTCCAGGGGAGTTCAACGAGCCCCCAGATGCCCTGTCCCGCGGCACATGCGCCAACGCGCAGGAGGACCGCCTGCAAGCCATCCACAATGACCTCTGCCACCCGGGGGTTACCCGGCTCGTCCATTTCATCAAGTCCCGCAACCTACCTTACTCAACCAAGGAGGTCAAGGCCATGGTCAGGGCCTGCCAGGTCTGTGCGGAGTGCAAACCGCACTTCTATCGGCCAGACAAGGTTCGGCTCGTGAAGGCCTTGGGCCCCTTTGAGCGACTGAGCGTGGACTTCAAGGGGCCCCTCCCGTCCACCAACCGTTATGCCTATTTCCTCACCGTGATCGATGAGTTCTCCCGTTTCCCATTCGCCATTTCCTGCACCGACATGACCTCAGCCACGGTGATTAAGGCACTGCACAGCATCTTCACCCTGTTCGGTTTCCCCACTTATATCCACAGCGACCGGGGTACATCGTTCATGAGCGATGAACTGCGTCAGTATCTGCTCAGCAAAGGCATCGCCTCGAGCAGAACGACCAGCTATAACCCACGGGGAAACGGCCAGGTGGAGAGGGAGAACGCGACCGTGTGGAAGGCTGTCCTTCTGGCCCTGCGGTCGAGAAATCTCCCAACCACCCACTGGCAGGAGGTCCTACCCGATGCCCTACACTCCATTAGGTCACTCCTCTGCACGGCCACAAATGAGACCCCTCATGAGCGATTGTTTCGCTTCCCCAGGAAGTCTACCTCCGGGGTCTCGCTTCCACCTTGGCTGACGGCTCCGGGACCTGTTTTTCTCCGTAGGCACTCGAGGAGCCATAAAACGGACCCCCTAGTTGAAAAGGTCCGACTGCTCCACGCCAACCCCAGTTACGCCTACGTGGAGTACTCCGACGGCAGGCAAGATACGGTTTCCCTCCGGGATCTGGCGCCCGCTGGATCCTCCACCACAGACGCCCCTTCCCGCGCCGCTCCCCTGCAGGACCCGTCGCCCCCTACAACACACCCCCTTCCGGCCCTACCACCCGTTGGTGAGCTCCTACCGTGCGCCCCCCCCCCTTGCGCCCCCCCTTTACACACCCCGCCGGCGCCGGCTCCGCTACCCCCGGCCCTGCCTAGTTCCTCTGCCCCGGCTCCACTACCCCCGGCCCTGCCTAGTTCCTCTGCCCCGACCCGGACCGAAGCTCCGACCGCTGTGCTCCCGGATGTGCCCTCAACCGGGACCTCCGTGCCCGCCGCACCACCGCCCGAACTGAGGAGATCGAGGAGGACGATCCGGCCGCCGAGACGGATGGACCTATGATGGCACTTCACCCCCGCCGGACTCCTTTTTAAACAGGGGGTGAATGTGATGAACGGTTACTGCCTTATGTAAGGTGATGTCCCCTTTAAGACCAGGCTTGGAACACTGGGGACTCCGCCTCTGGCTCCGCCCATCTGGGAGCCATACATAAAGGCCTGCCTCATGGTCTGTATAGCAGTCAGCTCTCGTCCAAATCTGTAGCATAGTTATTAGCCTAATAAAGCCTTCTTTACAGTTTAATCTCTAAGCATCATTATTGAGGGTACCTCAGTCCGTCTGCTTTCTTTGTTTGTCTTTCAGTCTCTCCTTCTTTGTCTGCCTGTCTGATCTTTCCAAACAGTGCATGGTGAAGAGTGGCATCCGGTGCACCGAGAGAGACAGGAGCCAATGTGGGAAAATGGTGGACTTGGATTGAGCTGATGATGCATTATGCTGTTGTGCTGAAGTGCTTTACTTCATCAGATTTAACTTATGTGATATTGAACTGGTTAAAATGCTTGCATTAAATTCTATTGTGGACTATTCACAATAGTGCACAAAGGAACCAATATGAATACATAAACCAATGTGCCAACAGGGGAAATTATGCCCCCTAATTATTACACTCCTGTAAAAGCCTCCTCCTGTTGCTCCACACCATTGATTTGGATCTTCAAAGCTGCCAATCTCCACCTTCTCTCCCATTATGTGTGGGATTGATGAGTATCTGGAGAACTGTACCAAATCTAGTCATTGTTTTGAATTTGTAGTTTATCACCTCAGTGCCCAATGATGCAGTTGCATATTTCTTCTCTTGGTTATTATCTGCAGGGTTGAGTGTACTTGAGGACTTCTGCAAAACTTGGATTGATTACACTCCGTACCAGAATATTTCTTCACTTGACTTACTCCATTGGTGGCCCTTATTTGACATTTAACTTGCGCTTATCATCGAGTTTATACTGAGGATGTACGAATTCAGTTGCAAGGACGGAAAGTGTTGCACCTGTTTATTTTGGAATTAAATACATTTTAAATTATCACAGTTTATATGTGTTAGACAACAACATTTGGGCTCGGAGGAAAGAGAAGGATGAACTTGTGACCCAACAACTAAATAAGGACATGATCAGAGATGACTAGTTGTCTCCTCCTTCTCTCACATGGCGACCTATTACTAACTATGGGACTACATGTGGTTCAGTACAATATTACACTCATTCAATAGATAGAAATGTGAGTCACAGGGCAGCACGGTGGTGCAGTGGTTAGGACTGCTGCCTCACGGCACCGAGGACCCGGGTTCGATTCTGGCCCGGGTCACTGTCCATGTGGAGTTTGCGCATTCTCCCCGTGTCTGCGAGCGTTTCACCCCCACAGCTCAAAGATGTGAAGGTTGGGTGGACTGGCCACGCTCAATTGCCCCTTAATTGAAAAAAATTATAATTTAAACATTAAATAAACAATAAACATGGATAGACTAAAGGGACGATCTTTTAAAACAAAGATGAGGAGGAATTTCTTCAGCCAGAGGGTGGTGAATATGTGGAACTCTTTGCCGCAGGAAGGCTGTGGAGGTCAAATCACTGAGTAATAGTAATTGCTTATTGTCACAAGTAGGCTTCAATTAAGTTACTATGAAAAACCCCTAGTTGCCACATTCCGGCGCCTGTTCGGGGAGGCCGGTACGAGAGTGTCTTTAAAACAGAGGTAGATAGGTTTTTGATCAATAAGGGGATCAGGGGTTATGGGAGAATGCAGGAGAATGGGGATGAGAAAATTATCAGCCATGATTGAATGGCGGAGCAGACTCGATGGGCCGAGTGGCCTAATTCTGCTCCTATTTCTTATGGTCTTATGGGTCACGTTTGTCATGATATTCAAACACACACATCATGATAGACACACCAACAGACAAATCAGAACACACAACACCACAACCAATGACAGAAAGATATAAAAGCACAGACACGACCCCTGGTGGTCAGTAAGAGCTGCAGAGGAGAACCAGGACACATCTATTGCCAAACACACTCAGGGAGACAGCACGTGCAGAGTATCCAGAACGAACTGTATTATAAGAGTTATAATAAAATAGAGTTGTACCACATACAACTGTGTTGGCTCATCTGTGCACCAGAGCACCCAACACCACATGGTACAGGAGTGGATCGATACCTGCCGGCATACCTCAGTGTACAGAGACAACCAGCAGTGCCCAGGCATGATGTACAAGCTCCCGGTTCCGCAGGCGCTCCAGTGCGACGGCGACCTCCACGAAAACTGGCGGCGATTCCGGCAAATGTTCGAGTTGTTCCTGGCGGCAGCTGAACTCAAGGACCTGGATGATAAGGAAAAAATTGAATTTCTCCTCATCGTCGCCGGTGCAAGGGCAAGAGCAATGTTCAGAAGGTTCAGGTTCTTCAGGAGGCAGCAAAGGCACGATTACCAGGCAGTCATGGGCAAATTCGCCAAGTACTGTGAAGAATACGCAATCCAATGGGGACTTAAAGGTAAGAAAAGCTGCAGTACTCACCTCGTGGCTGGGATCCCGGAGCCCGAAATCCCGGGCCTGAGAAAAGGCTGGGTCGAGGTCGACGGCCATCTTGCTAAAGGTATAACGCTAGCACAGTTGCGCGAGAAGTGCGCAGAACCGGAAGTTTCGTTTGCGCATGCGCGAGATGCTGCGCATGCGCAGTCAAGAAAACGGCCATCGGTAAAGGAACAGCGATCTGAGCATGCGCAGTCGCTTCCTACGTGCTACATACCGAGCGTCAGGATGTCAGAGGCCACAGACTGCACCAATTTAAAAGGGAAATGTCCCAAATCCAATTTAAAAGGGAAACGTCCCAAATCAAAAAAACAAAAATCTGTTAAAGCTGTAAAACAACCTTCCTTCACCTGGAATGACAGCACAGTGCCGCAAATTGACCCAGGAGATGAATTTAACCTCCGAAGAACCCTCCGACAAGCAGTTACCTACGCACAAGCCGATGATTCCGACCTTGAATACTTCGATGACGATTTTTACAGTGTTTCCGGACCTCGCGAGCCCAATGATAGCTCCGTGGTCCTATATGACTATGACTCGGACGAACCTTTCGTGTTGCACATTGTCGGCCCCCACATTGAATCCGACGCAGATGCGGATTCATTTTTCGGATTTGAGGATCTTCAATCCAGCAGATAGGACGTTCCAACTTATCAGTACCGGATGATGCTGCAGCCTGACATTAACAGACAGGGAGCGGTGCAAGCACACGGAGAGTGCCCTGCTGCCACACAGAGCGTGGTCCACGTCCCGCTCAACGTTCCCGACTCTATGAAAGAAGACATGCAAGACTCCAGAGTGCAGTCCTCGCATGAACCAGAAGTGACTCCAGTGTCACAAGCTTCCACAGTAAGCTCGTGGACAGACTCCACAATTGCAGAAATGCAAGACTCCAGAGCGCAGTCCTTGCACGAACAAGAAGTGACTCCAGTGTCACAAGCCTCCACAGAGAGCTCGTGGACAGCCTCCACGATAGAAGCAACGCAAGACTCCAGAGCGCAGTCCTTGCACGAACAGGAAGTGACTCCAGTGTCACAAGCCTCCACAGAGAGCTCGTGGACGGACTCCACGATGGAAGGAACGCAAGACTCCAGAGCGCAGTCCTTGCTGGAACAAGACCATGAGGGTCTAGCAACCTCTCCTGACCAACCAGCGGCAGACGATGCAAGTCTGCCATGCTCCCGTGAACAGCAAGAAGGCTATAACAGCCTACCATGCTCCACTACACAGCAGCATGACCATGACGGTCTCTCATGCTACAATAAAGGGCACAGCGCTGAAGACTGTTCAAGCCCAACTGAAGACAAGCCAAAGGAATCGCCTCGTCCAAGCCCGAAGAAAAAAGGTTTATGCGCTGACCTTCAGGATCATTGTAGCCGAACAGAGATTAATAATGCTGCACGGCCACAGAAGGATGCTGAGGATTTGCTCACAAAATTAATTGAATGTTTAACTTGCAAGGAGCAGACTGAGAATTGCCAGTGTTTTAGTACGGATCGAAAAAATGGACAAGACATTGATCCTCAGGTAATGGAAATAACACAACCTGAATCATATCTACAGCAGGGACAAATGTCTCCCTTCAACACAATGCCGCAAAATCCCAACTTCGGAGACCAGCAGTTAGTCAGTAATGACTCTTCAAACCTGGAGGGGAACATTAATTGCATTGAACCTATACACACTCCACTGATTATTGAGCAGAACATTGGAGCAAGAATCCTGAGGACACCGACATCGAGTAGCCAGATAACGAATTTAAAACCCACAGCAGTTTCAAGTGAACCAAGTGTGCTTTCCACTAATGGTGAAGATGCAGATAAGGTCGACCCGATTGTCCATTGTACCACACTAACCCCAGTGATTAAGCAGTTATGTATGGGGAGTATAATGTGGGAAATTGAGAACAGTAAAAGAGAGACTGTGACCATGCCAGTCCCAGCAAAATCAGACCCAGAGACCATGAAGGCATGTACATTAAACAAAGTTACATATGAGGTACCTGAGAAGAAAAGTGAAACGGAATGCTCTTTGGAAAATGGTACAATGTCGATAGAAACAGTGGATCCTATGTTCGAGACCATACATATGGGAGAATTTGGGGGTAATAAACAAGGTTCTGCAATGTCTGGGGGAAGATTTAAAGTTCCAAAGAAGAAAAGCCCAAATGAAGGACAATGGCAAGACAATGACAGTCCACCGACATGGTGTGCACCACCAGATGAAAACTCTGACAATTTACCCAACCCTAGTGAACAGCAAGCTGCTAATGACGATCTATCCACGGGATGTGAGACGAGTGACGACAGCATCCCACTTCCCATGCAAAAGGTGCAAGGTGACAGACCTCGCCTAGTGCGTACCGAGGCACTCAACGATCACGGTGGGACCACTGACGACTGCGGTGGCGGCGCACCGCTTCCACCCTCGATGGCTCGAGCCTCTCCACTGGTTGGTGCATTCCTGCATGTTCCGACTCCAGAAGTGCAGCTTCAGGGAATCTCGGCTGCCTCCAGTGAACCTGTTGGGACTCCGGACGGGGGGCATCGGCGGAAGGCAGACCGGACTCCAGGTGGGGAGCAGCCAAGCGCCGACTCTGATTTGCGCACGCCAGACCTTGCTCCGGACGGGCGGTGTCGCGGCCTCGGTGATGGCACGCTCAGGGTGACGGCAGATGCCACGGCGACAGGGAATGGATCGCGTGGCAGTCCCACTGGGTCGGCAGTGGCAACCAGCACCGGCGGTCCAAGATGGACACACCAATTCGCGCCATCGCCAGACGTTGATGCGAGCAACAATTCTCTCTCCAAGGCGACATGCTTCGACGTTTCTCTGCGAAGTCGCCCTTCCGGCACAGCAGAAGGCCGGAACCAGCGTACACGGTCTTGGCCAACTTCCACATCTGGCACAGTCATCGCCTTGCATGATATTAGTGATGGTGCTACTTCGATGGCAACGGCCCAGAGGCTACAAGATGCCGTCCACCACAAACATAAAAAGAAAACAGACTCCACCTTGTTCCTGGCATGCAGGGCGGATGGATTGGTGCGTAGGCGCAATCAGCGGGCTTTGTGCCGCCTTCCACGCTCGCAACTGCACCGTACGCACACGCTGGATCCTCCACTGGTTCCCAAGGATGACTTCGTGGAGATGCCACGGATCATGCCCCTTCCATCGCCAGCAGAACCAAACCACAGCCAGGGCACCACTAACAAAGATGTTGAATGTTATATTTGCAAGAATGAAAAAAAAAACCAAGCACTGCTTGAAGTACAACAAATGGTAAAGTAGAGACTTCGGCAACAGCATCACCTCCAACAGTCCAAGGTGAACCAGTGTGACCCCAAATCTCCACAGCTGAACCGGCTTGAGGACCAGCCCATTCTTGAGGCGGTCACCCATTAGACTGGACTTATAACGCTGTTAATACGTTCAAAAAGTCAAACACTTCTGTATTATAACCTGTTGTTGTTTATTGTTCCAGATATCGTCTGACCGGACCAATGTTCAAGTTTTTTTTTTCTCTCGCATCCAAGTTTTGTTATGGTACAACCTTGTTAGTGTGACGAACCCGACATCGCCCCATGTAAATAGTTACGTCATAAACACAAGCTGTACACAACACAAACGCACACTCGTAGATGCACTCACGACACAATTATATTTATAACCACGTAGGCACTTGTCTTTGTAAAAAGGGGGGATGTCATGATATTCAAACACACACATCATGATAGACACACCAACAGACAAATCAGAACACACAACACCACAACCAATGACAGAAAGATATAAAAGCACAGACACGACCCCTGGTGGTCAGTAAGAGCTGCAGAGGAGAACCAGGACACATCTATTGCCAAACACACTCAGGGAGACAGCACGTGCAGAGTATCCAGAACGAACTGTATTATAAGAGTTATAATAAAATAGAGTTGTACCACATACAACTGTGTTGGCTCATCTGTGCACCAGAGCACCCAACACCACAACGTTTATGCTGATTCTGGCAAATTGGCATCAGCAAGCTTCTTGCAGCAGCAGTCTCTGTGCATCTGAATATGCTGTTATTAAGGGGCCTGGAGATATCAGTGTAATCCCTGGGAGCTGGGTCAAGGATGCAGGAGCCCCAGTGTCGAAACGGAAAAGGCAGCAGCATGAAAATGGCTACACGTGCACCTTTGTGAATGTGTATATTATAGTGCTGAGTGATTGCCAGGAGCAATTAACTTCCCTCTTATCTTCTAAGATACGAAACCAAATTGCAGCTAGCTGCCACCATCCTGATTAAGACTACTTAACTCAGCACAGGCCAGAGATTGATCCATGTGGCTGGACTATTGAATCCCTTAACAACTGGGCTGTTGAAGTATGTTGCCCCTGCTCCATAGCAACAGCAGCAACAATGTATATTTGCTTAGTGTCGTTAATGTAATAAAACGTCCAAAGTACCGCTTACCAGAAGCATTAGAAAACAAAACATCACAAAAAAGACACATTGGAGGTTATTCTTCAACCCCCGCTTGCACAGGAGCAAATTCCGTTGTGGCCGGAGAACCTCACGAGAAGGCCATAATGCGATTTGCGCCGGGGAGAACTCATTTTGATATTCTCCCTGCCCACGACTGGCAATGTAATCTCGTTCACGCCTATATGGGCGGCACGGTAACATAGTGGTTAGCACTGTTGCACCACAGCTCCAGGGCCCCAGGTTTGATTCCCGCTTGGGTCACTGTTAGTAATAGGTCGCCACGCGAGAGAAGGAGGAGACAACTAGTCATTTCTGATCATGTCCTTATTTAGTTGTTGGGTCACAAGTTCATCCTTCTCTTTCCAC
Source organism: Scyliorhinus torazame (assembly GCF_047496885.1). NCBI lineage: Eukaryota > Metazoa > Chordata > Chondrichthyes > Carcharhiniformes > Scyliorhinidae > Scyliorhinus > Scyliorhinus torazame. The sequence goes on from NC_092718.1 coordinate 36,049,183, forward strand.
CGAGCCCAAATGTTGTTGTCTAACACATATAAACTGTGATAATTTAAAATGTATTTAATTCCAAAATAAACAGGTGCAACACTTTCCGTCCTTGCAACTGAATGCATACATCCTCAGTATAAACTCGATGATAAGCGCAAGTTAAATGTCAAATAAGGGCCACCAATGGAGTAAGTCAAGGGAAGAAATATTCTGGTGCGGTCTGCATATTCTCCCTGTGACTGCGTGTGTTTACTCCGGGTGCTCCAGTTTCCTCCTACAAGTCCCGAAAGATGTGCTGTTAGGGAATTTGAACATTCTGAATACTCCCTCTGTGTACCCGAACAGGCGCCGGAGTGTGGCGACTAGGGGCTTTTCACAGTAACGTCATTGCAGTGTGAATGTAAACCTACTTGTGACAATAAAGATTATTATTTTTATTTTATTTTTAAAAATGTTTTTATTCTCCATTTTCACATTTTCCTTCAAAGTTTACACCCCACCCACAAACAGTAAACGGTAACAAATACAAAATCAATCACCTTAACAATACCAATCATCCCATCCTCCCACTACTCCAAACAACGGCCCACCTGTCAATATATACATCCAATAAAACAAACCCTCCCACGGTGGAAACAAAAGAGAAAAAGAAAAAGGAGTCCGGGACCGCCCATGGTCACCATTAACCTCTGGAGTCCACTCCCCCTCCCCCCTACACTCAATGCCATCCAACCTCTGAAAGAGTACCGTACATGATACCCAAGAGTTATACAACCCCCCCCCCCCCCCCACAGTCTCCAACTCCTCCCGTCCACTGCTTCTTGTAAAACTCCTCCCCCCAACCTGGGTTCCTCCCCCCCCCAACTTTCCATCCCGGCTGCGACCACTTGGTCCCTGTTCTGCCAGGCTCCGATGGCCGCAGCCCCTCCCCCCACCTCACTCCCGTTCACTGGCCGGCTTAAACCGGCCAGCGTGGAGGCCCCTGCCCGGGTCCCTTTCCCCCTTGCCCGACCCTAGGAAAGCCCAGAAATCCCCTTTTAGCACGCAAACCCCGCATATCCACCTACACCCCAAAGAGCCCTCATTTCGAGTGAAAGTCCCATCACTTCCCTTGTCCAAATATATACAACATTGGCTCCTTTAGCCCAGACACCCGCATGCAGTGAAACAAAGAAAAGAAGAAAGTACAGTCAGTCATGAGGTCACATCGGCACACGGCCATTTCTCAATTTGTCAGTTCTGCCACAGTCCTTCTGCTTTCGCAAACTCCTCCGCTGCTTCCGCCGTTCCAAAATAAAAGTCCCTGAGCTTGTAAGTCACCCTCAGCTTCGCTGGATATACAATGCCGCACTGCACCTTGCTAATGTACAGTGCCCTCTTCACCTGGTTGAAGGCAGACCGCCTTCTCGCCAGCTCCACCGTAAAGTCCTGGTATACACGTATACCAGCTCCAGCCCACTGCACCACCCGCTTCTGCTTGGCCCAGCTCAGGACCTTCTCCTTCACACTGTACCTACGGAAGCACAGAGTCACGACCCTTGGCGGCTCACTCGCCATTGGCACAGGCCTCCACGACTGATGAGCCCGATCCAGTTCATACCTGGAGGGATCCTCCCCCTCCCCCAATAGTTTTGCCAGCATCGCGGCAAAATACTCCCGATCAGGTTCATATCGGGAGGGATCCTCCCCCTCCCCCAATAGTTTTGCCAGCATCACGGCAAAATACTCAATGGGCCTTGGTCCTTCAACTCCTTCGGGCAGCCCCACAATCTTCAAATTCTGTCGCCTGGATCTGTTTTCCAGGTCTTCCATTTTTCCTCGCAGATCTTTGTTAATGTCCATCACCTTCCGCATCTCCTTCCCCATCGAGGCAAGTTGATCACCGTGCTGCAATAACAGCTCCTCCACTTCCTTTAGCGCCTCCCCTTGCTCTCGCACCTCCGCCACTGCGCTCGCCATCGCCATCATCACCGGGGAAATCGCCTCCTCCACCAGCACACTCAAAACCTCCCTCATCTCCTTCTTCATTGTCTCCAAGTATCTTGTAAACTGCCTTTCGAATTCCGCAGCCATCACCGTAGTTATTTCTTCAGCCATAAGCAATGCGGCCTTCCCTGGTGCTCCAGCTTCCATTTTCCTTGGTGACCCCGCGGTGACCTTTCCACTCCCCGACGGACCTTCAGCTGTTTTCCTTACGGACGATTTTTTGCTCACCCTCGACATTTTTCTTCACTGTGCCTTCACTGTTTCTTCCTGCTTTTGCCGCCTCCGTGGACCCTGGGACCGGCTTAAAGCCCCGAAAATGCCGTTCCCGAACGGGAGCCCTCCATTGTGCGGCCGCCTCCCGCCCGCCGTCACTGGAAGTGAAAGATTATTATTTATTGAACCTTCCTTGACACATTCAGATTTGGCTGAAGCCAAATTAACCGAGCCTCTTCAATTCTCCCTCCCGCCGCATAATGTGAAGTTGGCAGGAATCACTGTGGGTCTCCAAAAGTGGAGACCAGATGTGATGCCCACACTGGGGTGGGGGGGACGGTGTAAGGCACAGAGGCCATTGAAGCCCCTGGGTGGCCAGAAACATGGTTGGCACTGTCAAGGGGTCGGGCCTGAAAGAGCATGGGGTCTTTGGTGGCCCCATTGTGGGTGTCGCTCACTTGAGGTAGGATGGTAGGGGTCTGATGACAGTGATGGGGGGATTTTTGCTAACGATTGAGAGGGGAAAGCGGGGTTATGTACGGTTGCCTTAAGATCAGGCGCCCTTTTAAAATGGCACCTCGATATCTGAGGAATCAATCAGGCTTGTCGGCATCTTTAGGTCCCGCACACCTCATTCACGGCGCAAATTACCCCAACCTCCAAAAGAATGTCTAAGTATGGGTGGATTGAAATCTTGATTGCGTTGACCCATCCAGCGGGAATCGCACTGCAGAGACCACACTTCGAAATTCTTTGGGAGAATTTCACCCATTAAATCAGATGACTAAAAGTTTGGGCAAAGATGCATTTTTTTAAGGAGAGTTCAAAAGGAGAAAAATGGGGTAGAGGGGTGTAGAGGGGAAATACCATAGTTTCGGGCCTAAACAACTGAAGGCATGGCTACGAACAGTGGAGTAATGCTCAAAAGACCAGAAATAGAGGCGCGTAGGAATCCCAGAGGCTTGTGAAGCTGGAGGGAGACGGCAGAGATAGATCCCTTTCAGAAATGGCACGCTTTAAAGAACCATGATCATGGGTAATTGATTCACTGAAATATTCTAACTATAGTAATTGCAATCTGCCTCTAATTACTTATAATCTTAACAAATGATCCACTTTGCAACTTCTGCCTTATGGTGGCAGCCTATCTTGTAACAACAGGACATAATTCCAATTAAATACAGGAATGCAATCCAGGAAAGATATGAAGAAACACAGGGATAGATATACACACTGCCGTTCAAGGACTACCAATAATGAATGTCAATGAGACAGCGAGAGAGAAGCAGAAGGGAATCAAAAGATAGCCAGCGAAGTGGAGGAGAAATAGTAGCAGAGGAATCCCGTGGTGGGAAATCTGATTTTATCAGATGGAGTCAGACTGCAGCTTTTTATACGATGAAGGCTGTTAACTTTATTTTGCTCCATATCAGAGCATCAGAAATTAAATGAGCGCCCGTGCAGAATTCAAGCTCTTTTCTTTTCATCGGACGAATAAGCTGCAGAGCTTGTGGATGAAAAAGCATAACGGTGACAAGTGTACCGCCCCCACCCGACCCCTCCTGGTTCACCCCCTCACCATTGCTGATGGGCTATGAATTTATCAATTAATTGATGTTGCTGATCTCCTGTGAGGTAAAGATTGATTCCCAAGGGTACTGTAATAAGGACATGGTAATCCACACTGAGTAAAATAAGGTACTTAGATTTGTTCACAATAATGGTACATACGCTATACCTTCTCTGGTTGGTGCCTTTCAAGCTGGCATTTTATACAATGGTCAATAGATTCCCCCACCCCTCAGTGGGAGAGCTCATACTCCGCGAGGGCCACATGAAAGAACATAGAACATTACAGCGCAGTACAGTCCCTTCGGCCCTCGATGTTGCGCCGACCTGTGAAACCACTCTACAGCACATCTACACTATTCCCTTATCGTCCATTTGCCTATCCAATGACCATTTGAATGCCCTTAGTGTTGGCGAGTCCACTACTGTTGCAGGCAGGGCATTCCATGCCCTTACTACTCTCTGAGTAAAGAACCTACCTCTGCCATCTGTCCTATATCTATCTCCCCTCAAATAAAAGCTATGTCCCCTCGTGCTAGACATCACCATCTGAGGAAAAAGGCTCTCACTGTCCACCCTAGCCAATCCTCTGATCATCTTGTATGCCTCAATTAAGTCACCTCTTAACCTTCTTCTCTCTAACGAAAACAGTCTCAAGTCCCTCAGCCTTTCCTCATAAGATCTTCCCTCCATACCAGGCAACATTCTGGTAAATCTCCTCTGGACCCTTCCACATGCTTCCACATCCTTCCTATAATGCGGCGACCAGAATTGCACGCAATACTCCAAATGCGGCCGCACCAGAGTTTTGTACAGTTGCAACATGACCTCATGGCTCTGAAACTCAATCCCTCTACCAATAAAAGCTAACACACCGTACACCTTCTTAACAACCCTCTCAACCTGGATGGCAACTTTCAGGGATCTAAGTACATGGACACCAAGATCTCTCTGCTCATCCACACTGCCAAGAATCTTACCATTAGCCCAGTACTCTGTCTTCCTGTTATTCCTTCCAAAATGAATCACCTCCCACTTTTCTGCATTAAACTCCATTTGCCACCTCTCAGCCCAGCGCTGCAGCTTATCTATGTCCTTCTGTAACTTGTAACATCCTTCTGCCCTGTCCACAACTCCACCGACTTTAGTGTCATCTGCAAATTTACTCACCCATCCTTCTACGCCCTCCTCCAGGTCATTTATAAAAATGACAAACAGCAGTGGCCCCAAAACAGATCCTTGTGGTACACCGCTAGTAACTGGACTCCAGTCTGAACATTTCCCATCAACCACCACCCTTTGTCTTCTTCCAGCTAGCCAATTTCTGATCCAAACTGCTAAATCACCCTGAATCTCATGCCTCCGTATTTTCTGCAGTAGCTTACCGTGGGGAACCTTATCAAACACTTTACTGAAATCCATATACACCACACCAACTGCTTTACCCTCATCCACCTGTTTGGTCACCTTCTCAAAGAACTCAATAAGGTTTGTGAGGCACGACCTACCCTTCACAAAGCCGTGTTGACTATCTCTAATCAAAGTATTCCTTTCCAGATGATTATACATCCTATCTCTTATAAACCTTTCCAAGACTTTGCCCACAACAGAAGTAAGGCTCACTGGTCTATAGTTACCGGGGTTGTCTCTGCTCCCTTTCTTGAACAAGGAGACAACATTTGCTATCCTCCAATCTTCTGGCACTATTCCTGTAGACAAAGATGACTTAAAGATCAAAGCCAAAGGCTCAGCAATCTCCTCCCTAGCTTCCCAGGGAATCCTAGGATAAATCCCATCCGGCCCATGGGACTTAACTATTTTCACACTTTCCAGAATTGCTAACACCTCCTCCTTATGAACCTCAAGCCCTTCTAGTCTAGTAGCCTGAATCTCAGTATTCTCCTCGACAACATTGTCTTTTTCCTGTGTGAATACTGATGAAAAATATTCATTTAGCACCTCTCCTATCTCCTCGGACTCCACGCACAACTTCCCACTACTGTCCTTGACTGGCCCTACTCTTACCCTAGTCATTTTTTTATTCCTGACATATCTATAGAAAGCTTCAGGGTTATCCTTGATCCTACCTGCCAAAGACTTCTCATGTCCTCTCCTGGCTCTTAGCTCTCTCTTTAAATCCTTCCTAGCTAACTTGTAACTCTCGAGCACCCTAACTGAACCTTCATGTCTCACCTTTACATAAGCCTCCTTCTTCCTCTTGACAGGTGTTTCGACTGCTTTAGTAAACCACGATTCCCTCGCTCGACCACTTCCTCCCTGCCTGACAGGTACATACTTATCAAGGACACGCAGTAGCTATTCCTTGAACAAACTCCACATTTCCATTGTGCCCATCCCCTGCAGTTTCCTCTCCATCCGATGCATCTTAAGTCTTGCCTCATCGCATCATAATTGCCTTTCCCCCAGATATAACTCTTGCCCTGCAGTATATACCTATCCCTTTCCATCACTAAAGACAATCATTCTCACCCTGTAAGCCCCCTGCGAGATATTACAGGTACGGGAGAAAGGGGAGAGGAAGAGACGCCATCGTAAAGAGACAAAGTAACAAAAATTCACCTTTATGAAGAATCCTTCCAGACAAGTGAATGGTGATGAATTTTGACGAGTCCTTTGCAAGACTGAGGTAGCCTGATGTACAGCGGAATCCTAGATCAGCTGAGTACTACAAAGGCATTCACTCAGAAAGCACCTCAACATCACAGGTACGATACAAAACAGCTGGGAGCTGCAGAAGGTAGTCAGGGAGATGGGCATCAAAGCACAACATTTTTGAAGAGAATTTTGAAGATTGAGAGTGGTCATGGTGAGACCGTTGCCCAAGGCAATGTCAGTACAGAGGATCAAGGGCTGACGGCTCTGCTGTTGCAATGGTATTGGCTACAGAACGTTTCTGTTGAGGATGGCTTCTGTATGTCAACAGCGAATGTTTTTTAATACTTGCAACTCTATACAAATACACAGTAAAGGGACAGACGAGGAGCTACCTATTTTTTATTAAGGGGCAATTTAGCGTGGCCAATCCACCTCCCTGAACATCTTTGGGTTGTGGGGGTGAGGCCCAGGTGGACACGGGGAGAATGTGCAAACTCCACACGGACAGTGATCCGGGGCCGGAATCGAACCCGGGTCCTTGGCGCCGTAATGCAGCAGTGCTAACCATTGGGCCACCGTGCCGCCCCAACAAGGAGCTATCTCCACGTCTGTAAGTCTTAACATATTTTCCCTCAACACCATACGGACCCGAAATCTGGGTCATGTGTCTTTTTACATCACTGTGTGGGCATTATTGTACTCAGTCCTACATTAACCCTGTATATACCAGACTTTACATGTAAAGAGGAGGAGAATGTGCGATGCTCAGTAGGCCTGACTCGAGAGGAAAGAAATGTGAACTGTCGCATAGGCTGGCCCAAAGATTTGCGCTGTTTATAAATGGGAATCAGGGGCAAGATTCTCCGACCCCCTGCTGAGTCGGAGAATCGCCGGGGGCTGGCGTGAATCCCGCCCCTGCCGGTTGCTGAATTCTCCGGCACCGGATATTCGGCGGGGGCGGGAATCGCGGCGCGCCAGTTGGCACCCGGATGGGCCGAAGTCCCGCTGCTAGGATGCCTGTCCCGCCGGTGTGGATTAAACCACCTCTCTTACCTGCGGGACAAGGCAGCACGGGCTCCGGAGTCCTGGGGGGGGGCGTGGGGCGATCTGGGTCCTGGGGGGGGGCGCGGGGTGATCTGGCCCCGGGGGGTGCCCCCACGGTGGCCTGGCCCGCGATTGAGGCCCACCGATCCGCGGGCGGGCCTGTGCCGTGGGGGCACTCTTTTCCTTCCGCCTTCGCCACGGTTTCCACCATGGCGGAGGCAGAAGAGACTCCCTGCACTGCGCATGCGCGGGGTGCCGTGAGCGGCCGCTAACGCTCCCGCGCATGCGCCGCCCGGCAATGTCATTTCCGTGCCAGCTGGCGGGGCACTTCCGCCTGCTGGCGGGGCGGAAATCAGTCCGGTGCGGGCCTAGCCCCTCAACGTTAGGGCTCGGCCGCCCAAGATGTGGAGGATTCCGCACCTTTGGGGCGGCGCGATGCCCGACTGATTTGCGGCGTTTTGTGCGCCGGTCGGTGGTCATCGTGCCGATACCGGAGAATTTCGCCCCAGACTTTTGATGTCAATATGCTGAGAGAACTGGGCAATCTGTGAGAACGGAGACCATAGGTAAATGGAACATAGTATAGGATACAGTGGAAATAGATGAGTTGAAGTTAGTCTAGGCTGGAGCTGAGAGATCAAGAAGGGAGGGCATTGGACGTGGATGAAGCAACAATGAGATGAGGTAGGGTTGAAACCATGGTGGCTGAAAATATGGGGTGGAATTCTCCGCCCCAGGTCGCCCAGAATCAGGCGTCGGGGGGCAAATCCAGATCAGCGCCGGCGCTGACCTGAACGTGATGCTCCATTTGTTAGTGACCCATTTGTATCTATTTAGTGGGCCCGGCGTCCTCTTCTCCGGCCCTTGTGATTCTCTGGTCCCCACAACTTTGAAACATGTGGGTGGGTATCATCTGTGGCTTTTACCAGCGTGGCCCTGGCATGGTGGACCTCGTGGTGGGCCAAAGGGGCAATGGTGGCCGTGGGAGTGAGGGGGGTGTGGGGGTGCGGTTCGAGGCAGATTTGCAGCGGTGGGGGACTGGCGGTGTAGCTGGCTGCGGGACCTTGCTATCGGGCTGCCCATTCAAAATGTCAATGTTGGCGGGATTCCCTGGGAATCCCTCGTATTCCACGCCATGCATAAATTTGCATGGCGTGGAACAGTGAATTGCATCCTGCTTTACGACCCCAGGGGGCTCCAGAACGTAGTCTCCCAAATGGAGAATCCAGCCCATGGTCATTGAAGCTCATTTTAGAGGTGATCTGGACAATTGAAGTTGTGTGTTGTCCAATTTAGCCTGTGCACACTGCTGGGAAGGGGAATGGAATGTGCAGGAGGGCAGTAACGAGAAACCAGGGGTTTCTTGGCTTGTTCCCAGCCAAAGCTGAACAAGTTAGTTTCAGTCTCACCAATATTCACAGCAAAAAGTTCTATTCAGTTAAGATGTTCTGAACAGCCCTCCAAGACCCCACAGGAAAGAAAGGAAAGTGCTCATTCTTTCAAGTGCGGATGATAATTATTTCCCCATCCATACAGCTGTGAGATGCAAAATGCAATCCGTTATTTAGCAAACAAAGCAAAAGCATTTGTGACCTCGCACTTTCTCTTGAGTGAGGAACAGTCCTCTGGTATGAACTGTCATTTCGAAAAAATGTTAACGGCTTCCTCAAATCACTTCTTACGTAAATATTGCTTCCTTTTCTTGGGTGGTCACTGGCCCCCGGCCATCAGGACAGTTCTGGAAGTTTCTGCAATTCCTCCTCTTACAGTTTGCTTGCACAGAATTGAGGTATTGGCAAAATAATCAAGAGCGGAGAGATGAGAAGTTTTTTATTTGGAATTCAGAATTTTATGATCTGGCTGTCTGAAAGAGTGCTGGAAGCAGATTGGATAGTATTCTTCAAACAGAACTTGGATAAGTGGGGAAAATGTCAGGGCTCTAGACAAAGATCCCCTATCCTTCCTGTGTTGCATGATTGATGAACACAGTGCTCAATCAAAATTGGAGGTGATGCTGCCCCATGTCTTTAGCATTTCTAAACCAAATTGTAAAAACGATGGTATGAATGGTCATAAAAGCAAATTATCGCAGATGCTGGAATCTGAAATAAAAACAGAAAATACTGGACAATCTCAGCAGGTCTGACAGAATCTGTGGACAGTAAGAAGTCTTACAACACCAGGTTAAAGTCCAACCTGAGGAAGGAGCAGTGGTCCAAAAGCTAGTGTTTGAAACAAACCTGCTGGACTTTAACCTGGTGTTGTAAGACTTCTTTCTGTGCTCACCCCAGTCCAACACCGGCATTTCCCAATCATAGCATCTGTGGAGAGAAAAGGGAGCTAGCGTCTCGAGTCTGGATGACCAGCTTTGACAAAGCTTTGACAAACAGTCATCCAGACTCGAAACGTCAGCTCCCTTCTCTCTCCACAGATGCTGTCAGGAAGAATGGTCAGTCCCTTTTAGATCAGGAAGTGCAGAGATATCTTCAAACCTGATTTATGTTAACAGACGGGAATTCAATGAACTGATGCGCAGAGCGGTTCCGAAACTTGTCATTTTGTGTAGTTTACTTAAAGATTTATTTTCTCATATAGCCGAGAACATTTTGTGCTGTAAAGTCAGGACCAATTCCTACTAGGACACGATGTACAGCGGCAAGTAGAATCTATCCTGCTAGTTGCTGCGATGCTCCCAGCAGTTTTTGTTAAATTGACTTAATTTGATTAATATTTATTCAGATTTTCTGACTGTAGCGTGCATCAGTGATAAATGCATTTTTTTTTTAATGTGGCTACGTCTTTGATCTTTACTTATTAAACCTGTGTTAATGTTGGAGCTTTGCCTTGCAAGGAGACACAAATGCTGTATGTCAAACATATTGACATGGCAGTAAAACCTGCATTATCGAAGACATTTTAAACAGGAAAAATATCTTCTCACGTTGCCAAATAGATTTGAGCTCCCTGGATATTTTGTTGGATTAATGTACTACGTGGGGCTGCACCAAACCAAATGGAAATTCCCAGACTGGATGAAGTCGGAGATTTGCTCATCTCTGTTGGAGTGCTGACAACTACAATTGGCTTCAATAATTTGAGACTATAGAGAGGGGAAAGTCCACGAGCGATTCCTACTGCTGATTGATACCTCAAAGGAGACATATAGACACTGGATGAAACATTAATGCTAGGCCTCAATTGTGGACACGTTTTAGCACAATATGTTTCCCCATGATAAGATCTGCATGAATAGAGGTTTATATTTTTCTTTTCCAGATACGAGTAGGATCGAGTTTGGGCGCAAAGACCTACTAATGCTCAAATAATCTGTCGATGCTTCATGTTCACTGTTAATACCTGAAGCAATAGCGCATGAAGCAAGGGCCACTGGGCGGGCTTGAGCGGTAGTAAAAGGAGAGAAAAATGTAGATTATCTCTCAATTTGATCTCGATGGGATTTAAGCCAAACCTGTCAATTCGGCTGGAGGCAGCCCACTCCTGAAGATCACATGGAACAATTTTTTACCCAGAAAGACTTCTGTATGCGGGCAGCATGGTGGCGCACTGGTGAGCACTGCTGTCTCACGGCGCTGAGGACCCGGTTTGATTCCGGCCCCTGGTCAATCTTCGTGTGGAGTTTGCACATTTTCCCCGTGTCTGCGTGGGCCTCATCTGCAAACCCCAAAAGATGTGCAGGATAGTTGAATTGGCCACGCTAAATTGCCCCTTAATTGGAAAAATCAGAATTGGGTACTCTAAATTTATTTTAAAAAAGACTCCTGTATGATCTCTGCCCCAATGGCGACGCGGTCAGTTTTCCTGTTGAAGGTGTGCAGGGAGTCTACTGGGCGGCGAATATTGCGATGGTCGGGAAGTAGTCAGTGGGGGAGGGGTCTGTATGGGAACGAATGGAGGTGGCCTCATGTAAGGACACGGGTTTGGGCATTATTGACGGCACCTCTGCCATTTTCGCGCTCGGTACTCCACAAGCCCGGTAGCAGTGGCAGCCCTGAGGGTGTGGGGTCAGTGGAGGCAGCATATGGGATTAGAGGGCATCGGTGTGGGCGTTGATATGTGATAATCACCGGTTTGCTCCGAGGGGGCTGGACTGGGGCTTTCGGGGGTGGATGCTGGCAGGGATCGAGAGATTTTGGGATCTCTTTATTGATGAGGGTTTCCCGAGCCTGGAGGAGCTGGAGGAGGAGTTTGAGTTACCAGGGGGGGAATAGGTTCCGGTACCTGTAAGTGAGGGGTTTTGTGCGGAGGCACGTTTTTACCTTTCCGGGGGCTACAGGATAAGGTGGTGTCGCGAACAGGAGTAGGAGAGGGGAAGGTCTCAGAGTTCTACAAGGAGCTGATGGAGTGGGATGGGGCCCAATAGGGGAGGTGAAGAGAAAGTGTGAAGAAGAGCTGGGTAGGGAGTTGGAGGCCAGGTTATGGGAGGTGGCCCTGAGGAGGGTTAATGCGTCCTCATCGTGCGCTAGGCACAGCCTGACACAATTTTAAGGTGGTCCACAGGACACACATGAATGTGGCCCGGATGAGCAGGTTCTTTGAGCAGGTGGAGGACAGGTGTGGGCGGTGTGCGGGGGGTCCTGCTAACCATGTCCATATGTTTTGGGTATGTCCAAGGCTGAGGGGTTTCTGGCAGGGGTCTGCTGAAGTCATGTCAGACGTATTACAAATGAGGATGCTGCCAAGTCCAGAGGTGGCGATTTTCGGTGTGTCGGAAGACCCGGGAGCCAGTGGGTGAGAGAGGCCGACATCCTGGCCTTTGCCTCCTTGGTTGATGGATTTTACTAGTGTGGAGGGACTCGGAGCCCCCGAAGTCGGGGGTGTGGGTTAGCGATATGGCGGGGTTTCTCAGACTCGTAAAAATTAAATTCGCCTTGAGGGGTTTGTTGCAGGGGTTTGCTTGGAGGTGGCAGCCTTTCATTGATATCTTTGATAAAAATTAAGCTGTCAGCAGGGAGGAGGGGGGGGAAGGGGAGGCATGGAAGGTGTTGCTAACTTTTGGTTGGCTCTTAATTTGTAATTTGCTCTGTTTGTTTAACCTTTGCTCTAGAGTCGCCAGGTATCTTTATGATACCGCCACGAGGTTCAAGTTCAAGTAATGATCAATAACTCAAGTCCCCAGGGGCTTCCCGCACTTCGGGGTGGACCCCGTACCTGGTTCCAAATGATTGGACTGCGTTCCGATCATTTGGATCGATTTCTCCAATACTGGAGTTGTTTGGGCGGTCCCTAAATGTCCGTTGGCCTTCCTTTGTCTTGGCTCCTGCTGGTGCCGAGGAGTCTGGCTTGGCTTTATTCACCTTAAGTGTTGCAATTGTGCCTTGGAATCGCTCATTACTATGGCTGCTGGTTTCAGTGCTGTCTGGTTTTTGCAAGTTTCAATACACATGATTTCTGCACTTGCTCAATTTTGCCTGTGTTGGCTGAATTTCCCTTCAGTCTTTGCGGTTCTCCATTTTAAGTCGGGAAGTGGCCAACCCAGGAGGCTACAAAGGTGGTTGGGGTAGATGGCAATGTTTGTGTAAACCATATTGGCTGGGGTTTGTGCCCGGGGAGGTTTGTTGGGTATATTATTGTGGTTTCGTTTTTATTGAAATTTGATGTTTAAAATTGTTAAAATTATAAATGCCTCAATAAAATATTTTCTAAAAAAAAAAGGTGTACAGAGAGTCAGTGCCTACTCCACCTGCCAACAGCATATCCCAGAGGTTCATTGATCTCTAAGAAAGAGAACTGCCTAATTCTCAGACTGTTCTCACTCTTGCACAGTTTAAACTTGTATCCCTCTGTTAAAGTAGAAAAATCTTCCGACAGGCAGATTCTCTCGACCTTTTAATGTTCTGTAGAGGTAAGGGAGGCACGGTGGCGCAGTGATTAGCACTGCTGCCTCACGTCGCTTAGGATCCGGGTTCGATCCCGGCCCTCGGTCACTGTCCGCGTGGAGTTTGCACATTTTCCTGTGTCTGCGAGATGTGTAGGGTAGGTGGATTGGCCACGATAATTTGCTTCTTAATAGGAAAAGTAATAATTGGGTACTCTAAATTTTAAAAATATGAGGGAAGGGATTCTCCCCTACCCGGTGGGGCGGGCCATACTGGTGCCGAGGAGTGGCGTGAACCACTCCGGCGTCGGGCCGCGCGGAAGGTGCCAGCCGGCACGAAAGGGCTTGGCGGCGTGTAAACCTGCGCCGAAGGGCCTCCGCCAGCTGACGCAAGTTGGCGCATGTGCGGGTGCGTCAGCGTGTGCTGGCGTCATCCCAACGTATGCACAGAGGGGTTCTTCTCCGCGCCGGCCATGGCGGTGGTTGACAGCAGCTGGCGCGGAGGGAAAGAGTGCCCACGGCATAGGCCCACCCGTGGATCGGTGGGCTCCGATCGCGGGCCAGGCTGCCGTGGGGACACCCCCCGGAGCCAGATCCCCCCGCGCCCCCCCCCCCAAGGACTCTGCAGGCTGCCCGTAGTGCCAGGTGCCGCTGGTACTGACCTGGTTTGATTTACGCCGGCGGGACCGGCCGAAAACGGGCGGCCGCCCGACCCATCGCGGAGCGGAGAATCCCCGGGGGGGGGGGGCGCACTGCCAACGGCCCCCGACCGGCGCGGCGCGATTCCCGGCCCGCCAAAACCCCGGCGGCGGAGAATTCGGCAGCCGGCGGCGGGGCGGGATTCACGCCACCCCCTGGCGATTCTCCGACCTGGCGGGGGGGGCTCGGAGAATCCCACCCATGTTCTATGGAGGTCAGATATTCAAAATAGGAATTTATTTCTCTGTTATCGTTGTTAAAAACAAATTTTTTTTTTCCCATTTGGATGCTTTGGACAATTTTCTTCCTACAACTAATAAAAGAGATTTGTTTGATCCTTATTTATTTAAGTCTATGGACTTTGCTCGGTTAAACTGGTTGTCATCTTTGTATTCATAAGTGACTGCACTCCTGAAGAAATCTGTTGACTTTCAGCCGGTCTGAGGTTACCAAAGGACACGATACGACACTACCTAAAAACAATTTTCATTTCTTTATTTTGCAGCGAGAGATAATTGAAGTTAACAGTGAGAGAAAAGCTAATTAATGTTAGCGGAGATGTGTAATTAATCAGATGCTTCAGCGTCTGGTTAAGCAACGGCTGTAAATTTTGTTCCTAGATTGTTACCAGCATTCCTCCGAGTAATGTTCAAAGCCAATTAGAAACATAGAAAAAAATAGGAGCAGGAGGAGGCCATTATTGATCATCCAACTCAATCGCCTAATCCCATTTTCCTCCCATATCTTGTGATCCCCTTAGACCTAAGTGCCATATCTAACTGCTTCTTGCAACCATACAATGTTTGGATTCAACTACTTCCTGAAACATTGTATTATTACAATAGTTGAGCATCATATCAAGAACGCGCAGTGACGTAGCACTGAACATCTTGCCAGGGAACCCCCTAAAAATACTGAACGAAATTGAGATTTTGGGTACAGTTCTGGTGAGTCTTGGGACTGATGCGCAGACTGGGAAACGGCCGCCAATGAGTAGCGTGAAACTGTGGGTCCAAAACCAAGAAGGTCCAAAACAAAGGAGTAGGACAGAAGGAGATCCCAGGAAAGGGGCAAAGACAGAGATCAGACATGCATCCTGTTAAATAAATAGAGTTGAGAAAAAGGAGCAACGAAATAGGCTGAGAATTAAAGAGCGAGAGCTGCGGGGAACTGCCTTGAAGCAAAGTGGGCTTGAAAGAAGCCTGAAGATGTGAGAGGGCAGTTGAATGTTGGTTCCTCGATGCTGTGGGCTGTTGGGGCAAAGATACCATTTTTGGAGCAGTAGTGTTCTGCTTGGCATGATTGAAGTTTTGAAAGTGTGCTGGGAAGGTAAAGTTTGAGTTTACGCTCCAGGGGAAAGGATTCTCAGAAAGTGAGATTGAAAACTTGGAGGTGGATTCTAGTTGCAGCTGTCCGGTTGGAAGTGACCTTTCGAGAGAATCCCAAGGCAAGTTCTTTGAACGTGGAGGCTGACAACCCCTATGAGAAAGACAGAGTTTCGGTAAGGCCAGTTGGTTCACATTGTAACACGCGTCTGGGGAGGTTGTTGAGAAATCTATACAATCTGCTTACATAGCATCTGTCTGTTAATTCACATATGCCACATATGGGGCGTCATTCTCCGCCGACGGGAGTCTCCGTTTTGCCGGCGCCCGGGGGTTTCCCGATGGCGTGGGGCTGCCCCACAATGGGAAACCCCATTGACCGGCCGGTGTTACGGAGACTCCCGCCGGCCGGTCGGGGCAGAAATGTGGCGGGGCGGGTAGGAGAATTTCGCCCATGTACCCCGAATGTTAGAGGTGGTAAATTGTTTTATCTTTCCGAATTTGTATGTATCTCTAAAGATATAGCTGGGGTGAAGGAATAGTGAATGTTTAATCATTTTCTTCTTTTTGTATTGAGACCTTTCTGACCCTTTGGTCTGGTGTAATATAGTTCATTTCTCTTGTTTAATAAATGCTTTATTGTTTGTTCAGTAACTTTCCCCCACAGTTCCTAAAAAGAACCAGTAGGATCTGTCAAGCTAGGTTTCACTACTGGGGCCCAGTATTAAGTTGGGATCGTAACATAGAACATAGAACTGTACAGCACATTACAGGCCTACTAGTCTGAAACTAAGATCAAATCAACCTACTCCCAATCATTCTAGTGCACTCCATATGCTGATCCAATAACCGCTTGAAATTTCCTAAAGTGTCCGGCTCCACTACCATAGCTGGGAGTGCGTTCCACGCCCCAACCACTCTCTGAGTAAAGAACCTGTCTCTGACATCCCTCCTATATCTTCCACCATGAACCTTATAGTTATACCCCCTTGTAACAGCTACATCCACCTGAGGAAAAAGTCGCTGAACGTCTACTCTATCCCCCTCATCATCTTATACACCTCAATTAAGTCACCTCTCATCCTCCTGCGCTCCAATGAGAAAAGCCCTACCTCCCTCAACCTTTCCTCATAAGACCTACCCTCCAATCCAGGCAGCATCCTGGTAAATCTCCTTTGCACCCTTTCCAATGCTTCCACATCCTTCCTATAATGAGGTGACCAGAACTGCACACAATACTCCAAATGTGGTCTAACCAAGGTTTTGTACAGTTGCAGCATAACCTCATGGTTCTTAAACTCAATCCCCCTGTTAATAAATGCTAACACACTATAGGCTTTCTTCACGGCACCATCAGCTTGGGTGGCAACTTTCATAGATCTATGGACATGAACTCCAATATCTCTCTGCTCCTCCACATTCTTCAGAACCCTGCCGTTAACCCTGTAATCCGCATTCAAATTTGTCCCACCAAAATGAATCACTTCACACTTATCAGGGTTAAACAACATCTGCCACTTTTCAGCCCAGCTCTGCATCCTATCAATGTCTCTTTGCAGCCTACAACAGCCCTCCACATTATCCACTACTCCACCAATCTTGGTGTCATCAGCAAATTTACTAACCCAACCTTCAACTCCATCATCCAAGTCATTGATAAAAATCACAAATAGCAGAGGGCCCAGCACTGATCCCTATAGTACACCGCTGGTGACTGGACTCCAGGATGAAAATTTACCATCTACCACCACCCTCTATCTTCTATGTGATAGCCAGTTACTGATCCAATCGGCCAAATTTCCCTCTATGCCATGCCTCCTTACTTTCTGCATGAGCCGACCATGGGGCACCTTATCAAACACCTTACTAAAATCCATGTATACGACATCAACTGCTCTACCTTCATCTCTGTACTTAGTTACCTCCTCAAAGAATACAATCAAACTTGTGAGGCAAGACTTACCCCTCACAAATCCGTGCTGACGATCCTAGATTAAGCTGTATCTTTTCAAATGATCATAAATCCTATCCCTCAGGACCCTTTCCAATAATTTACCTATGACCGAAGTGAGACTAACTGGCCTATAATTCCCAGGGTTATACCTATTCCCTTTCTTGAACAAGGGGACAACATTCGCCTCTCTCCAGTGTTCTGGCACTATTCCTGTAGACAGTGAGGACATAAAGATCAAAGCCAAAGGCTCTGCAATCTCATCCTTCGCCTCCCAAAGAATCCTAGGATATATCCCTCAGGCCCAGGGGACTTATCTATCCTCAGGCTTTTCAAAATTTCTAACACATCTTCCTTCCGAATATCTACCTCTTCCAGCCTACCAGCACTATCCTCCTCAACAACATGGCCCCTCTCCTTTGTGAACACTGAAGAAAAGTATTCATTTAGGGCCTCTCCTATATCTTCAGACTCCATGCACACATTCCCACTACTGTCCTTCACCAGCCCTAACTTCACCTTGGTCATTCTTTTATTCCTCACATAAGTGTAAAAACCCTTGGGGTTTTCCTTGATCCTACCCGCCAAGGACTTCTCATGCCCCACTCCTAGCTCTCCTAAGCCCTTTCTTGAGCTCCTTCCTAGCTATCTTGTATCCCTCAAGTGCCCTAACTGAACCTTGTTTTCTCATCCTTACATAACCCCCCTTCTTCCTCTTGACAAGACATTCAACCTCTTTTGTAAACCATGGTTCCCTCACTCAACCATTTCCTCCCTGCCTGACAGGGACATACATATCAATGACACGTAGTATTTGCTCCTTGAACAAGCTCCACATCTCAATTGTGCCTATCCCTGACAGTTCCTGTTTCCATCTTGTGCTCCCCAATTTTTGCCTAATCGCATCGTAATTACCCTTCCCCCAGTTATAAACCTTGCCCTGCCGTATGTTCCTACCCCTCTCCATTGATATAGTGAAAGTCACCGAATTGTGGTCACTATCTCCAAAGTGCTCTTCCACAACCAAATCAAACACTTGGCCCGGTTCATTATCCAGTACCAAATCCAATGTAGCCCCACCTCTTGTCGGTCTATCCACATATTGTGTGAGGAAACCCACCTGCACACACTGGATAAAATCAGCCCCATCCAAACTATTCGTATGATAGTGATTCAAATCAATATTTGGAAGGTTAAAGTCACCCATGACAAACACCCTGTGACTACCGCACCTATCCAAAATCTGCATTGTAATCTTTTCCTCCACATCTCTGTTACTGTTTGGGGGCCTATCGAAAACTCCTAACAAAGTGACCGCTCCTTTCCTATTTCTAACTTCAGCCCACACTACCTCAGGAAACAGATTCTCCTCAAACTGCCTTTCTGCAGCCATTATACTATCCTTGATTAACAATGCTACTCCTCCACCTCTTTTACCACCTTCCCTAATCTTACTGAAACATCTAAACCCCGGAACCTCCAACAACCATTCCTGCCCCTGTTCTATCCACGTTTCCGTAATGGCCACAACATCGTAGTCCCAGGTACCAATCCATGCTTCAAGCTCACCAACCACATTCCTGATGCTCCTCGCATTGAAGTAGACACACTTCAAACCACCTTCATGCCTGCAGGTCCACTCTTGTGACCTTGGTACCTTCCTCAGTACTGCACTATCCTCAACTTCCTGAACTCCAGCAACGCTATCTCCTGGACTACAAATCAGTTTCCCATCCCCCTGCCAAATTAGTTTAAACCCCCCCGAAGAGCTGTAGCAAATTTCCCTCCCAGGATATTGGTGCCCCTTTGGTTCAGGTGTAACCCGTCCTGTTTGTACAGATCCCACCTTCCCCAGAATGTGCTCCAATTGTCCTCCCTCCTACACCATCCCTATAGCCACGTGTTTAACTGCACTCTCTCCCTGTTCCTCACCTCGCTAGGACGTGGCACTGGCAGCAAACCAGAGATGACAACATGGTCTGTCTGGCTCTCAGCTTCCACCCTAGCTCCCTGAATTCCTGTTTTACATCCCTGTCCCTTTTCGTGCCTATGTCAATGGTAACGATGTGTACCACGACTTGTGGCTGCTCCCCCTCCCGCTTAAGGATCCTGAAAACACGCTCCGAGATGTCACGGACCTTGGCACCCGGGAAGCAACACATCAACCATGAGCCTCTATCGTTGCCACAGAACCGCCTATCTGTACCTCTAACTATAGAGTCTCCAATAACTAATGCTCTCCTGCTCTCCCCCTTCCCTTCTGAGCCACAGGGACAGACTCAGTGCCAGAGACCTGGTCATCATGGCTTACTTCTGGTAGGTCTCCCCCCGCCCCCCCCCTACCTGTGTCGTGTCTCGGGTTTAGCCACTGCCTGAAATATATTAGTTCTAGAAACTCACCCGACAGCAGCTTTCCACAGTTCACTCCCTGCAACAGCCAATCAGCGTCGCCGCTCTGCCGCCCTCTGCAGGATACTTGCCTCAACTTGTCCCCGCAGTCTATCCTCACTGAGAGCTCCTTCTAGTCGCAGTGACTGCACCTGAGGCAAATCACTCCCCGCAACAGCCAAGGACAGTGAGGATAGACTGCGGGGACAAGTTGAGGTAACAATCTCAAGGCATGACAGAAAAGCGTTCTCAATCAGAATTTGACACTAATCAATATATGGAGATCTTAGGACAGGTGATGTAGGTTTTAAGAGGTATCTTAAAGGAGGAGTGAAAGGGAGAGAAAATTGAGGAAAATCCAGAACTTGTGGTTTAGGCAGCTGCAGGCATAGCCGCTGGTAGACTGATGAAAATCGTGAATGCATATGGGCTGGAATTGTAAGAGCTCCGAGACTTCTGAGAGTTGTCGGCTTGGCAAGAGGTTAACAAGGTAAGGAGAAGGGGCAAGGCCAAAGGGGGATTTGAAAGCAGATTAAGGATTTTAAAACTGAGGCATTGCTGCACTGAGAGCTAATGCAAGTCCATGAATGTGGGTTGAAACCTCTCCACAGAGCTTCATATTGTGAAATATGTTGAAGTGTCGTGACTGTTCTAGAATAGGCAATCATATCCTTTGCTGCAATTTGATTTTTTTGTTACAAAGGGCAGGTAATGGCAAAACTTCAATGTTGAATTTCCATCACAAGCTATCGGCTCTGTACTGAGCTGTTTCAGTTACCGTGTCACCAGGCAGTAAGATGAATGGATGGAGCATGTGAGGTACTGTGGGTGACAGGAGATCAGGAACAACAAGAATATGCTTGACCAGATAATTATATTGAACCGCACTTTTTTGATAAACGATATTATATGGTTGACGCAAAAGTGTCAATCAGGAGTGTGAAACTTTAAATGTTTCTTAACAATCTGACCCTGATGATTTCAGCCTCACACAATGTAGATAGATTTACAATAACGACCTGAAATTCCACTTGTGATTGTGCTGGCATATTATGATTTTAATAAAAGTTCTATTGACTGTTGTAAGTCACTCCTATGCTTTTTAGCATGGTCATCACTGAGAGGGTATATTTGGGCCTTGCCATGAAAGTATTGCCAAACACAACAGGAGGTTGAAACTAAATGCGTATATAAAAATGCAATGAGCTGATTTTCTTTTGACATTGTTTCAAACAGTCTGAAAACATGCAATTCTGCAGTCCCTTATTTAACTCGTTAAAGAGCCCCGTGCACAGGAAAATATTCTGTTGTCTGTAAATAATCAGATTCATCCAATTTGCTTGCTTTGTGCTCATGGATGAAGTTTGTAGTAGGCCTTGTTAGAAATTAAAAACCTAATTGAACTAATATGAATTTATTAAAATGGATTATAACCAATATTCATGCACTTCGAGAAAAAGAGACCACTAGCTACATGCTTACGCAAGTGGTCAACTTGACACATATCATGAGTATCCCAGATGAGCCTTGTACTCCTCAAGGCCGTAGCTGTTTATTGCTGAAGGAACAAACATCGAGATAGAGATTAAGTGTGTGTGGCCTCTGGGATGATAGGGGAGGACAGATGATGCCTTTACTAGGAAACACCCTGCCTGCAAACCATGTGCCACCTGGATCTGTTTAATATAAACCTATATGCAGACAGCATTAGAATCTAAACAATGTTCTGCATATATGACTGTCAGTGTATAAAGGTGCTGCGATTCTGTAGACTGGCAGAGTTCTGCTTCAAAGGTCTCTCTGCAAGGTGGCACAGTGGTTAGCACTGCTGCCTCACAGCTTCAGGGTCCCGGGATCAATTCCGGCCTCAGATGACTGTCAGTGTGAAGTTTGTACTTTCTCTCCATGTCTGAGTGGGTTTCCCCCGGGTGCTCCGATTTCCTCCCACAGTCCAAAGATGTGCAGGTTAGGTGGATTGGCCATCCTAAATTGCCCCTTAGTGAACAAAAGGTTAGATGGGGTTACTGGGTTGTGGGCATAGGATGGAGATGTGGGCTTAAGTAGGGTGCTCTTTCCAAGGGTCGGTGCAGACTCGCCAAAGGGCATCTTTCTGCACTGTAAATTCTGTGATTTTTATGATTCTATCATGTAGTTATCTCCCAGCATATGTTGGCAGAATAAATGATTCGACTGTACCAAAGTTTCCTGAGATCATTTGGTGCAAAGATCAGCAGCCTTATTGTGCCTTGTGTCGCTCTGGGCATCATTCTGAGATTCAGCCTGTATGTTCAGTGGTAACCTGCTGAATTATGCCACAGAACATGAGGCATGAGCAGAAAACTATCTTTTTCATTTTTTCAGGACTTTGCCTTCAAACTTTCATATTCCCGTTTATGATTTTCTGCGGTTGCTGCAAGGAACATGTATTGATACAGCTTTTTATATGATTTCTGCACATCCCAAAATTATTCACAACCAATAAACCTATGAAGCCTAGGTGTTAGGCACGATTTAATGGCCTCATCGCACCGGCTCAGTGATGAGATGAGGCTGTTGAATCTTGCAAGAGGCGTCTCGCGAGGTTCAAATCTCGCGAGAAGTTGAGATCCAGATTAACATATTAAGCGAGCTATTGGACTGTTCTAAATATATCTATGCCGGATTCTCTCGGGGCCGGGAACGAACGGCCTCGACTGGGAGGCCTCCGCATGGCGCCGTTTGCACCTTCTCCCCATGTCTGCTTGGGTTTCGTCCGGGTGCTCCGGTTTCCTCCCACAAGTCCCGAAAGACGTGCTTGTTAGGTGAATTGGACATTCTGAATTCTCCCTCCGTGTACCCGAGGCACCGGAGTGCTGTGACTAGGGGATTTTCACGATAACCTCCTGTAAATTCCGGACGTGCACCGAGTCACCCGGCGACATGTTGCGTTAGGGGGGTGGGTACGCTTGGCTGTGTCCGCCTTGGATCTGTCCTGGCCACGGCGAATCTTCCCGCCGATGTCCGGGGACACCAGGCTCAATCGAGTGCGGAGGCGGCATCCCATGAACAGCTTGGATGGTGTGACCCCCATCGTGGAATGTTCTGATAGGAACCTGGCTAAGCCCATCTCTCGGGATCCCGAGGTCTGTTTTTTCATCCCCTATTTGAAAGTTCGGACCGCTCGCTTGGCCAATCCATTTGAGACCGGGTGATGTGGAGTGATGCGCATGTGGTGAATTCCCTTCAAGTGCATGAACGAGCTGAGCTCTGCGCTGGTAATGGGCGCGCCGTTACTGAAAATAGAACGTTGGGGATGCTGTGTGCGCTGAACGTCTGGTGAAGACGCTTGACCGTGGCCTTTGTGGTTGTCGCCTGCATCCATCTATTTGGAGTGGGTGTCAACTGTGATGAGGAAGATGGAGCCTTGGGATGGTTCCATAAAGTCAATGTGGATGCAGACCAGGGTCGACCAGGCCACTCCCACGGGTGGAGGGCCTCCCCCGGTGGCAACGTGTGGTGTTCCTGGCATTGAGTGCATCGCTGGACCAACTTGACGTCAGTATCTAATCCGGGCCACCAGACATAACTGCGGACCAACATCTTTATTTTGGAAACTCTCGGGTGCCCGTTGTGGATGTCTTGCAGAAGTGGCCTTGCCCAAGGCTGGCCAGCAGCACGGTTCGATTCCCGTAACAGCCTCCCCGAACAGGTGCCGGAATGTGGCGACTAGGGGCTTTTCACAGTAACTTCATTTGAAGCCTACTTGTGACAATAAGCGATTTTCATTTTTTTTTTTCAAAGGATAACACCATCCTCTACGCTCCGCTCTGGGACTTTAGATGTGTTCGTCCTCAGATCTTCCGGCAAAGCACATGTTGGGCCCCGGACAATATAATGCGCCTGACGCGAGACAACTGCGGGTCCGTCCAGGTCCAAGCCCGAATACCAGGTGCTGTGGTGGATAGACTCCATGAAATGTAAAGCAGCGATGACCTCGCCGGCCGAAGCAGACATCAGTGGCCTGGTTGGAAGGGGGAGGCGGCTCAGCGCATCCGCACGGGGAATCTTCTCCCCAGAACGGTGCTCGAATACGTATTCATAGGCGGCCTGAAGTAGAGACCAGTGTTAGATTCATGCAGGAGCGATGGAGGAAATCACCCTATCCTCCTTAAACAGACCCAGCAAAGGATTGTGGTCCGTGAGCACCGTGAATGCATGGCCGCAAACGTACTGGTGAAATCTTTTCACCGCAAAAACCACGGTCAGATCCTTCTCGATTTGTGCATTGTTACGTTCTGTATCAGCTATTGTCCTGGAGGCGAATTCTATGGGACATTCCGACCCGTCGTCCATGCGGCGGGCTAGGACGGCCCTAACCCCGCAGGGTGAGGAATGGTAGATCAGCAAGAGCGGCTTGGCAGGGCCGAAATGGGTTAACAACCGTGACGGCAATAGCTGCTCTTTGACTTTGGAGGAAGCCGCACGCTGTGGCCGAGTCCATTCCCGTGGCTGGCCCTTTTCTATGAGCCCCAGGAACGAACGAAGCTCCGTCGGCCCTTCCGGGATGGGGTAAGTTTGTCCTCGGGAGTGGTCACGGGGAACTGGATGGCCCACACCGTGTGACCTTCGTGGGGGTTGTAAGAGCAGCAAATGCTGGTCTTGCCAGCGACGCCCACATCCTCTGAAAGAATAAGGAGACAAAGCATTTGTTTATAAATAGCAGAAGTGACATTTCCTCCTTTTTGAATAATAATTTTATATATATACATAAACCGACCAATATAAAACATGACTCAAACTGATATTGTACATGTACGGAAAAAATAAATCACGAACAAAATTAGCCATTACGGTTGGTCATATTCCTTTCTTCAACGGTGGGTCAGTGATGTTTGGTGCCTGTCGTGTTGGGTATTCCGATGCACAAATGATCCAACACGGCTGTAGATGGTACAACTCTGTTTTATTGTCTAACCAACGGTAACAACTAACTACTGGCTTGGGTACGTGCTTCACCAGTTAACCTGTGGACCCAGCCCTATCACTATCTTAGTGAGGCACTCAGCACATGGTCTATGTCTGAGTGCGCGCTGTGAGCTCTGTGCTCTGAGCTATCTCCTGGTAGAATGAGCGGGAACTGTGGTGTTCCCTGTTTTATAGTGCGTGTGCTCTCACTGGTGATTGGCTGCGATGTTATGTGTGTGCTGGTTGGTCCAACTGCCTGTCCATCAGTGTGTGTGTGATTGCACCATGATATGCTGATGTGGATATCATGACAGTGCCTTTTCATTATGGCTCCCAGATATGATGGCAGGGACTTGTGACATTATGCCCGCCCGCCACGGAATACAGAATTAAACTCCCAGATGCTTAATTAATGAGGGCGGAGGCCAGAAGACATGGCATTGCTCCCCGCCAGCTTCCACAGTGGGTAACACGCCACATTTGCAACCCCGCCACAGGACCTAGGGCCCGATTCTCCGGAAGGATTTCTAAGTTCATTTGTGGCGGGTTTTTCAGGGAGTTTCCCGCCGGCTCTGCCGGCGAGTTCCCCACCGCTATTCACTGACACTTAGGGAGAGATTCTCCGGCCGCACCCGCCTGACGACCGGAGTATCCGCCTGAGGTCAGTGGACTTTTCCATGGTCCGCGTCCCGCCCATGGCGATCTTCTGGCAGGCGGGCGGGAAGAATCCAGCCCTCAGTCATTTTTTTGGGGTCCTGGGGAGTTTCTCACTGGTTTAGCCCACACTTGGGGCACGATTCTCCAGCCTCGTTACGCTTCAAGCGAAATGAGGCTGGTGAACAGCGGGAGAGGCAGACAACGAGAACCGCGGCAGGCACCAAACAGTTTGTGATGCAACCGGCCCGCTCCCCTAGGATCTAAATCGGGATCTCGCCGGAGCGAGGCGAGAAACCAATTTTCACCACTTAAGCCCTATTTTCGTACAATTAATGAGAGTCACCCCATATCCAACGGCCTCCTGTCATTCAGCGGCCTCCCAGCAAGTGCTCACGCTGGCGCCGATTAGTACTCCTTTTGAAAAACGTGAATCAGGCGGATGGGCTCCGTGGGGAGCCGAGGAACTGAGTAGCCATCTTTACTCACAGGCAAAGAATTGGGCTTGGCACCCCAGTGCTCGGTGGGGGATAGGGGACCCCGGCTGGGAGTGGGAGACCTTCCGCAGAGGTGGGCCGCCATGAGAGGGTGGGGGGGGGGGGGCGCTGGGGAGGGCAACTGGGGGACAACAGTGTGCGGCACCATCATGCCAACCCCTGGATCGTGGGTACCCGTTCCTGGGGCAACCCGTGCCCCTGCCTGTCTGCCCCACCGACCACCCATAACCCCCATCGACTGCCGAGGCCCCTGGCCGTGCGACTGAAGTCTTTCGCAAATAGGGAATTGGCAATCGTGGTTTATTGAGCACTTCACGCAACCCAAGTGGATTCCCATGGGTGGGTGGGCCATGTAACATGTGGCAGTCACTGCCCAGCATCCCAATCACACCTTGATGCCTGGACACTGTGCTTGAACACTGCGGGAGGCAACACCACACATGCAACAGCCAACATCCCGGTATGTTGAATTCGATGATTGGGAGGGCGGCACATGGCACAGTGGTTAGCACTGGGACTACGGCGCTGAGGACCCGGATTCGAATCCCGGCCCTGGGTCACTGTCCGTGTGGAGTTTGCACATTCTCCCCATGTCTGCGTGGGTCTCACCCCCACAACCCAAAGATGTGCAGGTTAGGTGGATTGGCCACGCTAAATTGCCCCTTAATTGGAAAAAAAATAAATGGGTACTCTAAATTTGTAAAGAAAAGGAAAAATTAGTTGATTGGTGCCAAATTTATTTACATTGGATCTCACACACAAACGCTTGGATTTTGTGACCGTAAACAATTGGGAAATTCACATTTTGAGAATGTCTTAGGGTATTTCCAGGTCTACTGTCTGTCTATCCTTTTTAACCAAGATCATAAATGCTCTGGGGCGTCATTCTCCGACCCCTCAGCGGGTCGGAGAATGGCCGTTGGCCGCCGTGAATCCCGCCCCCGCCGGTTGCCGAAGTCTCCGGTACCGGATATTCGGTGGGGGCGGGAATCGGGCCGCGCCGGTTGGCGGGCCTCCCCGGCTCGATTCTCCGGCCCGGATGGGCTGAAGTCCCGCCCAGAAATTGCCTGTCCCGCCGGCGTAAATTAGAGTACCTATTTACCGGCAGGACAAGGCGGCGTGGGCGGGCTCCGGGGTCCTGGGGGGGCGCGGGGCGATCTGACCCCGGGGGGTGCCCCCACGGTGGCCTGGCCCGCGATCGGGGCCCACCGATCCATGGGCGGGCCTGTGCCGTGGGGGCACTCTTTCCCTTCTGCCTCCGCAACGGTCTCCACCATGGTGGAGGCGGAAGAGACTCTCCCCACTGCGCATGCACGGGGATGCCGTCAGTGGCCGCTGACGCTCCCGCGCATGCGCCGCCCTGACATGTCATTTCCGCGCCAGCTGGCGGGGCAACAAAGGCCGTTTCCGCCAGCTGGCGGGGCGGAAATCCCTCCGCCGCTGGCCTAGCCCCTCAATGTTGGGGCTCGGCCCCCAAAGATGCGGAGCATTCCGCACCTTTGGGGCGGCGCGATGCCCGTCTGATTGGCGCCGTTTTGGGCGCCAGTCGGCGGACATCGCGCCGTTTGGGGAGAATTTCGCCCCTGGTCTCCAACATTCTGGTTCTGGTGGAGAATTTGTGCTGTGATTATATTGAGGCCACAATATATGCACAATAATCCTCATCACAGTCCCACCACTTATGTCGAGCCGCGACGAGATTGTAACGAGTGATCTGGCATCCCAAACAAACTGTTCATTTTTAACAAACAGTCATCTGTGTTCTTTTCAAAAAGGTGACTGTTTCAAAGTCTGCTCAAGACCGCATGCATGTTAACATTTCTGCACTCAAGGACCTAATAAGGAAATTCACAGTTGAGAAAACAGCTTTCTGGCTTAATCTCTCTGAAACCCTCACTCCCCTGGTACAGAATCCAGCTGGATTCAAATTCTCCTGAGTGAATTCTCCTCCTGTTGATTATTCCAAGGCTGCATGTGAATAGTACAATCCTGTTACAATGAAGTGCCTGTTTTAGTTGTCAATGAGCGCAGCTGTTATGGATTGGGGAAAGGTTAGGTCATTATTATGAGGTATATATAAGAACCGATTTCTACCTGTGTGTAGAGAGGAAAAGGGTAGCCAACTTTTGTGAAGGAAAGACTGAGTCCAGATTCCTCCTTTGCTCAGTGATCGAGCAGTGAATTGATCATAGACTCTCTACAGTGCAGAAGGAGGCCATTCGGCCCATGCATTCTAACACTATATCACAGTTTGAGTAAAGAAATTCTAGCTCAGAAAACTACTTTTATATTTGTGTGGCGGATCATCCAATGGTGGCCTGTAGGAGAAGGTCGCACACTAGGTAGCTCCCACCGGCGTACTTGTTTTTTTGGCCCTTTGTGCCTGGATCCCGGGAATTTAAAGGACCGGTGGAAAAAAAGTTGTGAGTGGAAAACCTTCGACAGATTCGGGGAGTCCGCGTGGCTCACCAGGAGGGAAGGCGGCGGTGTCAACTCCAGAGGGTGCAGCCGCTCCCATCACTGCGGATGTGCCGGCGGGGGTACTGGCCTCGGGAGTTCGAGAAACAAGGACAGGTGATGATGGGCTTCCTCAAAAAGTCAATTGAGGAGGCGCTTGGTCCGATTTGGGGGAAACAAGATCCTGAAGGCAAAAGTGGATGACATGGAGAAGAGGTTGAGGAGACAAAACCTCAGAATCGTGGGCTTGCCGGATGAGATGGAGGGCCCGAATCCCACTGAGTCACCTCTGGGCTGAATGATCACTATGTTGATACCTTGGAGAAGGTGGGAATCTTTGTTAAAGAACACGGTCTTGGACTCAGTTAAAAGGTTCTGTGGGAACTGCTATGGTTGCTGAAGGGATGGGTTTGTTTGGGATTTCTTGTATTCTGTATATATTCGATGTTATTCGGGGTTTGCATATGTTATATGGGGTGGATCGTTCCTTAATATTCACCTGGAGTCGGGGCTACCTCGCTAGCAGCAAGGCTTTGAACGGGAGTGTGGTGAGGAGGAGGGGCTGCGGTCTGTTGGACCTGTTAGACGTGGTTCAATGTGCCTAGCTTGTTTGTGAAGAAGGGGGATAGGGTCGGAGAGGAGGGAGAATTATTCTCTGGGTGGTGTTCAGCAGGCTCAAAGAGTGGAGGTGTGGTTGGGAAGAGGGGGATAAGGGGGAGGGGTATTTCTCTGATGGTGACTGGGGCTTTTTCTTTGTCTCACCTTTTGGGTGGGGTCGGCAGTCATCTTGGGTGGGCCTTAGAACATAGAACATACAGTGCAGAAGGAGGCCATTCGGCCCACCGAGTCTGTACCGGCCCACTGATGCCCTCACTTCTATTCCATCCTTGTACCCCAATAACCCCTCCTAACCTTTTTAGGACACTAAGGGCAATTTTAGCATGGCCAATCCACCTAACCTGCACGTCTTTGGACTGTGGGAGGAAACCGGAGCACCCGGAGGAAACCTACGCAGACACGGGGAAAACGTGCAGACTCTGCACAGACAATGACACAGCGGGGAATTGAACCTGGGACCCTGGCGCTGTAAAGCCACAGTGCTATCCACTTGTGCTACCGTGCTGCCTCCAGTGCCTGCCCGGGTATGTATCAAGAGGGTGTTGCAGGGGGAGGGGGAGCTGGGATACGGAGCCATGCCCCTGGCCAGTCCCCCCCTAGTTGGTACATCTACAGATGCTTAGAGGGTCCCGCGCTCATTGGTCCTGGCGCACATGTTCTGAGGCCTTCAGTGCCTGCCTGGACCATGTCTTGCTCATCCTTGTCCTACCCCGCAACCTCCCCATCGTTCGAGGACTGGCGTTCATCCTCCTCCTCCAGCAAGTCGCCCCTCTGTTGCACAATATTGTGAAGGGCACAGCAGGCCATCACGATATTCCGGACCCTCCAGCGCTATACTGGAGATGCGGTGTCAATTTTACTGTAGTAGATGTCCATTAATCCTGCCCAGGCGTCAGCACATAGTCTCTTTTTAAATTCATTTACGGGATGTGGCCATCGCTAGTTAGGCCAGCATTTATTGCCCATCCGTAGTTGCCCTTCAGATGGTGGTGATGAGTTGCCTTCTCGAACCACTGCAGCCATTAAGGGGTAGGTACACCCACTGTGCTGTTAGGGAAGGTGTTCTATTAAGTTGCCCAGCCACAGTGAAGAAGCGGCAATATATTTCCAAGTCAGGGTGGTGAGTGACTTGGAGGTGTCATGTGAGTGTTCTGTCCGGATGGTGTCAAGCTTTTTGAGTGTTGTTGGAGCTGCACTCATCCAGGCAAGTGGAGAGTATTCCATTATAGCCCTGACTTGTGCCTTGTGGGCAGGCTTTGAGCGTCAGGAGGTGAGTTATTTGCCCTGGTAGCCACATTATTAATAGATAATAGATCCTCTCTTGTGGGAGGTGGTCACTTCCTGGCACTTGTGTGGCGCGAATGTAACTTGCCACTTGTCAGTCCAAATCTGGATATTGTCCAGGTCTTGTAGCATTTGGACATGGACTGCTTCATTATCTGAGGAGTCATGAATGTTACTGAACATTGTGCAGTCATCCGTAAACATCCCCACTTCTGATCTTATAATGGAAGAGAGGTCATTGATGAAGCAGCTGAAGATGGTTGGGCAGGACACCTTCTGAGGAACTCCTGCAGTGATGTCCTGGGAATTGAGATGATTGACCTCCAACCACCACCACCATCTTCCTTTGTGCCAGGTATGACTCCAACCAGTGGAGAGGTGTCTTCCTAATTCCCATTGACTCCAGTTTTGCTAGGGCTCCTTGATGCCATACTCGGTCAAATTCTGCCTTGATGTCAAGGGCAGTCATTCTCATCTCACCTCTGGCATTCAGCTCTTTTTCCATGTTTGAACGAAGGCTTTAATGAGATTAGGAGCTGAGTGACCCTGGCGGAACCCAAACTGAGCATCCGCGAGCAGGTTATTGCTGAGTAAGTGCTCTTGATAGCACTGTTGATGACTCCTTCCATCACTTTGCTGATGATGGAGAATAGACTGATAGGGGGGTAATTGGCCGGATTGGATTTGCCCTGTTTTTGTGTACAGGCACCTGGGCAATTTTCCACATTGCCCGGATAGATGCCAGTGTTGTAGCTGTACTGGAATAGCTTGGCGAGGAGTGCGGCAAGTTCTGGAGCACGAGTCTTTAGTAATATTGCCGGGACATTATCAGAGCCCATTGCTTTGAAGTATCCAGTGCCTCCAGCCATTTCTTGATATCACGGGGAGTGAATCATATTGGCTGAAGACTAACACCTGATGCTGGAGACCTCCGGAGGAGACCAAAATGGATCATCCACTTGGCACTTCTGGCTGAAGATTATTGCGAATGCCTGAGCCTCGTCTTTTGCATATGTGTTGGGCTCCTCCATCATTGAGGATGGGGATATTTGTGGAGCTTCCTCCTCCAGTGAGTTGTTTAATTGTCCACCACCATTCACGGTTGGATGTGGCAGGACTACAGAGCTTAAACCTGATGCGTTTGTTGTAGAATCACTTAGCTCTGTCTATTACTCAGGAAGGAGAATCCAGCTCAAAATGTGGTAAGGCAGAGGATTGGGAAAGTTAGGAGAGGTGAATGGGGAACAAGACCTGGGTGTCCTCGTACACCAGTCAATGAAGGTAAGCATTCAGGTGCAGCAGGCAGCAAAGAAGGTGTATTGGCCTTCATAGCAAGAGGATTTGAGAACAGGAGCAGGGGTGTCTTACTGCAATTTTACAGGGCCTTGGTGATGCCACACCATAGACCATAAGACATAGGAGCAGAATTAGGCCACTCGGCCCATCGAGTCTGCTCCGTCATTCAATCATGGCTGATATTTTCTCATCCCCATTCTCCTGCCTTCTCCCCATCACCCCAGATCCCCTTATTAATCCCAGATCCCCTGGTAGCGAAGGAGCTGTTAGTGTTTATGGAAGAAATGGGGGGATGGACCCATGGCGCTCCATGCATCTGAGGGGTAAAGAATTCTCGTTCTTGTTCACAGTTCATAACGTTTACTCCAGGATAGGTTTCTTTCTTTGGTGAGGAAAGCAGAATATTTGGCGATAATCATTTTGGACTATACTCTGCGCTTGGTGGACTTGGTTTTAGAGGTGGGCCTTTTTCAACGACCAAGCATGGAGTCTGGACATAGAGCTACTGCCGGATATGGCGTTTTGTGGGCATATTTCAAAGGCTATAGATGAGTAAATCGGGTTCAATGGAAACAGATCTGTCTCTCCTTCCACGCTGTGGGTGGCCTTGAAAGTGGTTGTTAGAGGGGAGATTATGCCATTTAAGATGTACATCGATAGGGAGGGAAGAGAAGAGCGGCAGAAGCTAGTTGACAATATTCTGGAGGTGAACTGCAGGTATTCTAGCGACCTTACCCCGGAGCTCCTGGCAAATGGGAAGACACTGCAGACGCAGTTCAATCTGTCGTCTACGGGTAAGGCGGTGCGTCAGTCGCGGGGTTTGAGGGGGTGTCATTTATGAATATGGGGAGAGGGCCTGCCGTCTCCTGGCTCAACAGTTGTGGCGGCAGGTGGCCTCCCAGGAGATCATTCAGGTCAGAGACACGAGTGGCAAGCTGGTGTCCACCCTGGATAGAGTAAATGGAGCGTTTGAGGCTTTCTATAAAAATCTTTACTGGTCGGAACAGCCAGAGGGCAGGGGTCGGATATATTGGCATTGTTGGAGGGTCTGGAATTTCCTGTGGTGGCAAGGAGGAGCACGAAGAGTTGGAGGCACCGCTAGATCCTGAGGAAGTCTTAGTAACTACAGGACGGGTGCAAACAGGTAAGGCCACAGGGCTAGATGGATTTCCAGTGGAGCTTTATCAGATGTTTGCCAGACAGTTGGTCCCATTGCTGGTGGACTCTCTGGACCGTGGCTCCCTGCCGGTTGTGCAGGCATCAATTTCCCTTCTGTTGAAAAAAGATAAGAATCCTATGGAATGTGGGTTATACCATCCCAGTTCATTCTTAATGTGGATGCCAAGATATTGGCTAAGGTGCTAGCAATGAGGTTAGAGCCTTGTCTTCCTGAGGTGATAGGCGAAGATCAGACAGGATTTGGTTTTTACAAAATGTTTTTCACTGGGTTTTTCCCACACAGTATATTTACAGGTGTACACAAAGAAGAAAAAAATAGAAGATAAAAAAACAAAAACAAGGTAAAAACAACACTATATAATTAGAAAATTTGCATGAATAAAAAAACCAAGGGGTGGGAAAGAAAAACTTGGAATGTCTATAAACATTGAGGCACTGGAGAGACAATTACATTGTACATGTCTTGGGGGTGGGGGGACCCTCCCATTCTTTTCTTCTGTTTTTTTTTAATCAAAGAGAGTACATACAACACCAGTAATACAAAATAGATCTTGGTGGGGGGGGGGGGGGCGTGCCTGGGTGGCGCCCCTGATGTTGCTTGCTTCTCGCGGTCGGTTTTCGCTGTTGTGCGTTTGCCTCCGCTTCGGCCGTCCGTTGTTTCTTCCTCCTGTGCTTTCTTACTCTCTGTTGCCCTGCTATGTTCGTCATGGTCATTGTAATTTCCCGTGCTCTCCTTCCAGTTTGTGTTCCCTTGTCTTTCCCCACCTCTGGCTCCCCTCTATTATTCTTTGACTCCTGTCCTTCCTTCTAGTATCGGTCATGGTGGTCATGGGTACGTCCTTGTACCCTTCCGTAGGAAGTTATTAAGCTGCAGGTACCTTAGTTTGTTGCCCTTAGCTAGCTGAAATCTCTCCATCAGTTCGTCCATTGTTGTGACCCTGCCGTCGGTGTATAGGTCCCTGACTGTCAGTGTCCCTCCGTCCTGTCTTCACCTTTTAAAGATGGCGTCGGTGAGTGCTGGTACGAACCTATGGTTGTTGCAGATGGGGGCTTTGTCGGACATTTTGGTCAGGCCGAATTGCTGTCGTAATTGGTTCCAGGTCTGGAGGGTGGCTACCATCACTGGGCTTCTGGAGTGTTTTTTGGTTGGGGATGGGAGTGCCGCCGTGGCGAGGGCCCGGAGCGAGGTCCATCTGCAGGAGGCCTCCTCCGCGTGCACCCACTCAGCTTCTGGCTCCTTAATCCATCCCCTTACTCGTTCTGTTGTTGCCGCCCAGTGGTAGTATTGCAGGTTTGGGAGGGCTCGCCATCCCCTGAACTTTGTTTTTTGTAGGACCTTTTTGGGGATCCTAACATTCTTCCCCCCCCCCCCCCCCCCCCCCCATACAAATGCCATGATTAATTTGTCCAGTGAGTTGAAAAAGGCGTTGGGGATATAGATCGGGCAAGATCTAAGTAGGCAGAGGTACCTGGGCAGCACGTTCATTTTGATTGTCTGCACTCTCCCCGCGAGGGAGAGTGGGAGTGTGTTCCATCTCTGTAGGTCCTTTTTGACTTCCTCGGTCAGACGGGTCAGCTTCTACTTGTGACCCCCGCGCAGTCAGGAGCGATTTGGATCCCCAGATAGCGAAATTTGCGTCGGGACTGTTGAAACGGCAGTCCCCTCAGCACTGCCCCTCCCCCTTGCGAGTTCACCGGGAAGATCTCACTTTTGCTCATGTTGAGTTTGTAGCCCGAGAAGGCACCAAACTCTTTCAGGAGCGTGGTGATTCCTTCCATGCTGCTTTGTGGGTCCGAAATGTAGAGGAGCAGGTCATCCGCGTAGAGCGAGACTCTGTGCTCTCTGCCTCCCATTTGGATCCCCCTCCAGTTCTTTGCTGTTCTGAGAGCGATCGCTAATGGTTCGATCGCTAGGACGAACAGCAGCAGTGACAGCGGGCATCCCAGCCTGGTGCCCCTGTGCAGCTGGAAGTACTGGGAGCTGGTGTTGTTTGTCTGTACACTTGTCATAGGAGCGTTGTACAGGAGCTTCACCCAGGAGGTGAATCCTGATCCGAGCCAGAGTATCATGAGGTACTGCCACTCGACTCTGTCGAAGGCCTTTTCTGCGTGCCGGATGGGGTCATTATCATGTTCAGCAGGCGCCTGATGTTCGATGTTAGCTGTCTCCCTTTGACAAAGCCCGTCTGGTCCTCTGCGACCACCTCTGGAATGCAGTCCTCCAGCCTTTTCGCCAGTATTTTGGCATCCACGTTCAGCAGTGAGATGGGTCTGTATGACCCACATTCCATTGGGTCTTTGTCTTTCTTGGGTATTAGTGAGATTGAGGCCTGTGCTAGTATAGATGGCAGTGTGCCCCTTGCCAGCGAATCTGTGAACATCTCCCGCAGGTGCGCGACTAGTGCTGTCGCGAATGTTTCGTAGAAGAACGCCAGGAACCCGTCCGGTCCTGGCGCCTTCTCCGCCTGTATGGAGTACGGCCACACCTGGCTACGGCAAAGATGAGTGTTTTTTTCCCCAAAGGTGGATGATAGGTGTGAGCGGTATTCTGGGGGCCTGGCCAATCACACACACATGTTCTGGTCCTGTCCCAAACTGGTGAGTGTTTGGGTCTCCTTCTTTAGCACCATGTCAGCGATTATGAAAGTCGGATTGGAGCTGTGTCCTCTAGTTGCCATATTCGGGGTGTCAGACTCGCCGGGGCTGCAGACCGGGCCGGAGGTGGCTGTTCTTCCCTTCGCCTCACTGATTGCCTGGAGACGGATCCTGCTAGGGTGGAGGTCTCCAATTCCACCCAGCGCCTTGGCGAGGTTCTGGAACCTAATGGAGTTTCTGCAGCTGGGGAAGGCCAAATATGCTGTGAGGGGACGGGTCGAGGGATTCTACCAGAGGTGGCGACTGTTCAATGCATATTTCAAGGAACCAATCACCAACAGTTGTTTGAGGGCGGGGATAGGAAGGGGGGGGCATGAGCTGCGTGGGGGGGGGGGGGGGGTGCATGAGCTGCGTGGGGTGATATTTTATTACGTTTTTTTGTATGTTGTATTTGTGGTATTGTACAAATGTAAATTTTTTGTACTCTTTGGTCAAATTGAAAAACTTCAATAAGAATTTTAAAAATATATATTATTTGTGTGGTATCAAATTTCACCATTTTGATCAATCTGTGTTTTTCTTAATTTAATAAATAAATGATTTCTTTGTGTAAGACTTCTTCAGACTAACCCGCCCCACCTCTTGTTGAATGCCTGGAGATCCCCCACCGGGTGCCATATTACAATTAACACCACAAAAGATTAAATCCACGCCACAGCGATTGCAGTGCCTTTGTGGGCAGTTTTCTTCAAGGTCAGCGGCAAGTGCCGTCACCTCACCACTGATCGCAAAATCGGAGTCATTGATATTGAGCTCAGAAGCAACGCATCCAGAGAAATACCTTTGTTTTGATTGGATTGGATTTGTTTATTGTCACGTGTACTGAGGTACAGTGAACAGTATTTTTCTGCGAGCAGCTCAAACAGACCATTTAGTACATGGAAAGAAAATACAAAATAGGGCAACACAAGGTACACAATGTGAATACATAGACACCGGCATCGGGTGAAGCTTACAGGAGTGTTGATGCTATTTGTTGCATTCCACTCCAATTCTCTTCCAGCATCGAGTGGTGCACAAAGGCAGACTTTTGTCTGTTTCCATAGCTTGTCGTTCCTGGAACATACAAGCATAGAAAGCAGGAGGAGGCCATTTGGCCCTTCAGGCCTGTTCCGCCATTGATTACGAGCATGGCCAATAATCTGATTCAGTAACCTGTTTCCGCTTTCACAATCATATCCTTTAATCCCTTTAGCTCCAAGAGCTATATCCAAGTCCTTATTGAAAACATACCAATTTTTGCCCTCAACTGCTTTCTGTGGTAGTGAATTCCACAAACTCGCCACTCTGGGTGACGAAATTTCTCCTCATCTCAGTCCCCGTATCCTCAGTCTGTGACTCCTTTTTCTGGTTATTGGGAACATCCTTCCTGCATCTATCCTGTCTAATCCTGATAGAAATGTATAGGTTTCTATGCGATCACCTTCATTCTTCTAAACTCCAGCGACTATAATCCTAACCAACTCGATCACTCCTCATATGTCAGTCCCGCCGTTTGAGGAATCAGTCTGGTAAGCTTTCACTGCGCTCCTTCTATAGCAAAAACATCCTCAGATAAGAAGACCAAAAACTGCACACAGTGGCTGGATTCTCCGGTCCCCCAGCCGCGTGTTTCTCGGCAGTGTGCCGTTCGCTGGCGGTGGGATTCCATACTCCTGCCGCTTGTCAATGGGATTTCCCTTTGAAGCCACCTCACACCATCAGGGGTACTCTGCCGGCGGGAAAAAGTGAATTGCAACATTGGAGAATTCCAGCCAGTATTCCAGGTGTGGTCTCACCAAGGCTCTGTGTAATTGCAGCAAGCCACCCCCTGCTCCTGTACTCGAATCTTCTGCTATGAAGGCCAACATACCATTTAGTGCCAGGGGCTTAGACGGGGCGGAGTTTGTAAGGAGCATCCAGGAGGGCTTCTTAAAACAATATGTAGACAGTCCAACTAGGGAAGGGGCGGTACTGGACCTGGTATTGGGGAATGAGCCCGGTCAGGTGGTAGATGTTTCAGTAGGGGAGCATTTCGGTAACAGTGACCACAATTCAGTAAGTTTTAAAGTACTGGTGGACAAGGATAAGAGTGGTCCTAGGATGAATGTGCTAAATTGGGGGAAGGCTAATTATAACAATATTAGGCGGGAACTGAAGAACATAGATTGGGGGCGGATGTTTGAGGGCAAATCAACATCTGACATGTGGGAGGCTTTCAAGTGTCAGTTGAAAGGAATTCAGGACCGGCATGTTCCTGTGTGGAAGAAGGATAAATACGTCAATTTTCGGGAACCTTGGATAACGAGAGATATTGTAGGCCTCGTCAAAAAGAAAAAGGAGGCATTTGTCAGGGCTAAAAGGCTGGGAACAGACGAAGCCTGCGTGGAATATAAGGAAAGTAGGAAGGAATTTAAGCAAGGAGTCAGGAGGGCTAGAAGGGGTCACGAAAAGTCATTGGTAAATAGGGTTAAGGAAAATCCCAATGCTTTTTACACGTACATAAAAAGCAAGAGGCTAGCCAGGGAAAGGGTTGGCCCACTGAAGGATAGGCAAGGGAATCTATGTGTGGAGCCAGAGGAAATGGGCGAGGTACTAAATGAATACTTTGCATCAGTATTCACCAAAGAGAAGAAATTGGTAGATGTTGAGTCTGGAGAAGGGTGTGTAGATAGCCTGGGTCACATTGAGAAACAAAAAGACGAGGTGTTGGGTGTCTTAAAAACTATTAAGATAGATAAGTCCCCAGGGCCTGATGGGATCTACCCCAGAATACTGAAGGAGGCTGGAGAGGAAATTGCTGAGGCCTTGACAGAAATGTTTGGATCCTCACTGTCTTCAGGGGATGTCCCGGAGGACTGGAGAATAGCCAATGTTGTTCCTCTGTTTAAGAAGGGTAGCAAGGATAATCCAGGGAACTACAGGCCGGTGAGTCTTACTTCAGTGGTAGGGAAATTACTGGAGAGAATTCTTCGAGACAGGATCTACTCCCATTTGGAAGCAAATGGACATATTAGTGAGAGGCAGCATGGTTTTGTGAAGGGGAGGTCGTGTCTCACTAACTTGATAGAGTTTTTCGAGGAGGTCACTAAGATGATTGATGCAGGTAGGGCAGTGGATGTTGTCTATATGGACTTCAGTAAGGCCTTTGACAAGGTCCCTCATGGTAGACTAGTACAAAAGGTGAAGTCACACGGGATCAGGGGTGAGCTGGCAAGGTGGATACAGAACTGGCTAGGTCATAGAAGGCAGAGAGTAGCAATGGAAGGATGCTTTTCTAATTGGAGGACTGT
The DNA here is from genome assembly GCF_047496885.1 of Scyliorhinus torazame. NCBI lineage: Eukaryota > Metazoa > Chordata > Chondrichthyes > Carcharhiniformes > Scyliorhinidae > Scyliorhinus > Scyliorhinus torazame. The sequence continues at coordinate 36,087,648 of NC_092718.1, forward strand.
GACCAGTGGTGTTCCACAGGGATCAGTGCTGGGACCTTTGCTGTTTGTAGTATATATAAATGATTTGGAGGAAAATGTAACTGGTCTGATTAGTAAGTTTGCAGGCGGCACAAAGGTTGGTGGAATTGCGGATAGCGATGAGGACTGTCAGAGGATACAGCAGGATTTAGATTGTTTGGAGACTTGGGCGGAGAGATGGCAGATGGAGTTTAATCCGGACAAATGTGAGGTAATGCATTTTGGAAGGTCTAATGCAGGTAGGGAATATACAGTGAATGGTAGAACCCTCAAGAGTATTGAAAGTCAAAGAGATCTAGGAGTACAGGTCCACAGGTCACTGAAAGGGGCAACACAGGTGGAGAAGGTAGTCAAGAAGGCATACGGCATGCTTGGCTTCATTGGCCGGGGCATTGAGTATAAGAATTGGCAAGTCATGTTGCAGCTGTATAGAACCTTAGTTAGGCCACACTTGGAGTATAGTGTTCAATTCTGGTCGCCACACTACCAGAAGGATGTGGAGGCTTTAGAGAGGGTGCAGAAGAGATTTACCAGAATGTTGCCTGGTATGGAGGGCATTAGCTATGAGGAGCGGTTGAATAAACTCGGTTTGTTCTCACTGGAACGATGGAGGTTGAGGGGCGACCTGATAGAGGTCTACAAAATTATGAGGGGCATAGACAGAGTGGATAGTCAGAGGCTTTTCCCCAGGGTAGAGGGGTCAATTACTAGGGGGCATAGGTTTAAGGTGCGAGGGGCAAGGTTTAGAGGAGATGTACGAGGCAAGTTTTTTACGCAGAGGGTAGTGGGTGCCTGGAACTCGCTACCGGAGGAGGTAGTGGAAGCAGGGACGATAGTGACATTTAAGGGGCACCTTGACAAATACATGAATAGGATGGGAATAGAGGGATACGGACCCAGGAAGTGTAGAAGATTGTAGTTTAGTCGGGCAGCATGGTCGGCACGGGCTTGGAGGGCCGAAAGGCCTGTTCCTGTGCTGTACATTTCTTTGTTCTTTGTTTGTTTAACCACATTATGCCCTCCTGATTTCTCTCTTAATTATTCCGACAAGCCCTGTACTCTTCTAGGGATCCACCTGATCCCAGCTGCCTATGCAAGCCATATGCCTCCTTCTTCCTTTTGACCATGGCCCCAATATCCCGAGTCATCCAGGGTTCCCTCCTTCTCCCAGCCTTGCCCTTCACTCCAAGAGAAAGTGCTTACCCTGAACCTTAGTGAACACCTTTTTGAAAGACTCCCACTTACCAGCTGTCCCTTTGCCTGTAAACAGGCTCCCCCAATCAACTTTTGAAAGTTCTCACCACGTACCCTCGAAATTGGCCTTACCCCAATTTAGAATTTTAACTTTTGGGCCAGAACTATCATTCTCCATAGCAATCTTAAAATGGAATGGAGGATTTGCAATGTATGCAGTTGCAGGTCCATTCTCAGTCAAGGCTGCAGCGTGTGCTGACCATTATCACAGCAGCTGCAGTCACTGGAATCCTGGCAATGTTCTGGCATCCCAAATGGAAAAAACATCAACATTTGGAAATGAAGGGTACCGGTGAAACTTGTCCAAACTGATCTTGTGTACCCTAAAATGGAACTCCGCCAATCCTGGCGGCTGCAGTAAATACTGATCCTTACTGGGATTTGAAAATTATGAAGTTTTCTTCCCTTCTGGAATTGATTTTGCTACTCCTTCGGAGTGATGATTGCAATGTTACCTTCAGGGAGAAATACTGATTTGGATATTCATGGGGAAGCTGGTAATCTGGGCATCTTTCCGCTACCGAAAAGCCTTTTAAGGGTGTTAATTTGTGACCGAATATCTTTTGATCTAGGTTTTCCCTATACATACGTTGAAGGAAATGGCCCGTAACTGTTTTCGGCTCTCATTGTCTTGGAAAGGAAGTGTGGCCTTTTTCAGTTACAGCTGGAAAGAGCTAAGAGATAACCAGTGAGGCAACAGGACAAACAGGAGGAACATGTTTTTCAAATGTACTATTGTTTCATTGCCAACAGGATAACTTGCAGCTAAACATAGTTGTCATAATTTATTTGGAAACCTTTATCGTTTTGTGGCTTGATTCTTTTTTTAAAAAAATATGTTTATTCAGAATTTTTCAAAAATTTTCAACCATTCAAACCCCCCCCCCCCGTAACAAGAAAAGAAAAGAAAAGTAACAGAGCAAGACATAGGCATATCAATCCAACATAATACAGAACTTGTACAATGGGTTCCTCCCACACATATTGACTTTCCCATATGTTTATGTTTTTCCTTTTACAAGTGCCCCTAGGAAAACCCCTTCCCCGCCCACCCATATACACCCCCCCCCCCCCCCCCCCCCCCCCCCAAGGAGACAACTCCCCCTGGGTTGCTGCTGCTGCTGACCGAGACCTCCAACTGAGATAGTCTAGGAACGGTTGCCACCGCCTGAAGAACCCCTGCGCAGACCCTCTCAAGGCAAACTTTATCCTCTCCAGCTTGATGGACCCTGCCATGTCATTTATCCAGGCTTCCACACTGGGGGGCTTTGCATCTTTCCACAATAGCAAGATCCTGCGCCGGGCTACCAGGAACGCAAAGGCCAGGATACCGGCCTCTTTCGCCTCCTGCACTCCCAGCTCGTCCGTCACCCCAAATAGTGCTAGCCCCCAACTTGGCTTGACCTGGACTTTCACCACCTTAGACATAGTCCTCGCAACACCCCTCCAGAACCCATCCAGTGCCGGGCACGACCAGAACATATGGGCGTGATTCGCCGGGCTTGTGGATTGATTCTTACCTAGCCAATCTTGAAAAGGCAATTGTTTTTCTCTTGTAAATCGAGTCAAATAGTTTATTTACATAGTTAAATTCAGTCCAAATGAACCATCTGGTGGCAGAAGTTTTGTGCATAATTACCTTTGGGGTGTACTATTTAACGTGTTCATTTAACTTTTCACTCATGCTAACATTTTGACACATATTTATTTCTCTAATTTGAAATTATTTAACAATAGCTAAATTGCATAATATGAACAAGAAAATTTCCCATATCCACCATTGCACTGTTCGTTTAGACTTGACCATGGGTTCAATGTAATATTTTCTTTTGTGTTATCAGCAAGAGGTAAACTCTCGCTCTTACAAGCTTACCTTGGAATCCCTGCAGAAGGAGGCCATTTGGCCCATCGGATCTGCACCGACCTTCTGAATGAGCACTCTACCTGGGTTCGCTCCCCTGCCCTATCGCCACAACCCCATCTAACCTGCGCACTTTGAACATCTTTGGCCACTAAGGTACAATTTGATTTGCCCAATCCACCTAACCTGGACTGTGGGAGGAAACCAGAGCCCCCGGAGAAAGCTTACGCAGACACAGGGAGAATGCGTAAACTCCACACAGTCAGCCAAGGCTGGAATCGAACCTGGGTCCCTGGCGCTACAAGGCAGCAGTGCTAACCACTGTGTCACTGTGCCATTTGGAGCAAAATGTAGGCCGATGACACTGTTCCTCAGAACTCAGTTAGTAAAATGGGCTTTTGTTGACAACTTCATCATAACTTCACTTTGTCATTTTACATCTGGTCCATAAAGTTTGTACTGGCGAATGTCTGATTAATGCTGCACATTAGGGTTAACCCTAATACCGTGCACCTGGTATCTGCATGCAGGATGTGGCCTCGCATCCTGTCGATCGTAGTCATTGGCTAAAGCAGTGTGTGAAAGTAAAAGTTTTGTTTTATTTGGGGTGGCGATATTTGGCCTATTGCACTGGAATCCTGCCAGCTAATCAGAGGCTGTCAACGATACATGGGATATGTCTAGAGCTGGGCAAGCTGAGCTGCAAGGTTATGGGTAAAAATGGAAGCCAATTATTACGAGAAGCAAACCTCCCCCAATATATTTTTGGCAGAGTAAGATTTATGGAATGTGATTCTGTGACAGACTTTAAAAACATCAGGGGTGGCAGAGCACTTCTCTGAATGATAAACAGTGAGATAAAAACCTTGTAAGGTCTCCAGTATGGATTTAGGCACTAACTTTGTACTACAAAATGGGAATAGTCTGTCCCTTCAGGTCAAATAGTGTTGGTGCTGTGATGCTCACAAGAACAATCATCTCTTGTTATAATGACAAACCAGAGGACCTGAAATCTGCACTCTGATCTAAAATCAGCTTTGCCACGTTAATTATAAAATCACATTTAGGTTATTTTAATTGGATTCTGAGACTGAATAAAACTGGATCAGAAAGTACAAAGGGGACAAATACGTGTCTATAATTGAGGTTCTAACTCTTGAGTTATGAAGACATTTTCCCATCTCTTTGTAGACCCAAACGGACTAGGTGCCAGTGTAAAAATGGCAATGTGACTGCAATATTAATATTTCTTTTGGATTGAAGAGGTGAGACAACAGTAAAGCAGTCCTTCTGACCTCTTGACTTCACACATACATGGGTGTTCCTGTGTTTGAAAACTGAGTAACAATTGTACTCTTTCTGCTTGAAGCAGTCTGGCTTACAGAGCAGTCAAGGATATATGTTCGTGCCAACACTGATGACCATTCCTACCCTCCATAAATAAATAACTTTTCTTTTTGATTTGTTGAGCAGACACATTTGGAAATAAGGAACATCATTGCGAGGACTCTACTGGAGGTGTTACAAATTCCCTTTAACTGGATGATCTGATTGTGCCACTTCTTCGCATTCTAACGACATGAGGAACAGATTGTTTGATTTACTTGTCTTTTTCTTTTTCAGAGGAGGAGCGGCGGGCGATAGCCAACAACCGCGAATACAATGAAAAGTTTCAATATGCCGTAAGTGAAGGCTTATTCTTTGTAAATCTGCATATCTCATTTAGTGACTGATGGCGGCCGAGTACATATCTGACCAAATACCAAAGTACCTCTGTATTGTGCCGTTTCTTTGCTGAGTAATTTTGTTAGGCAGTGGACCTTATTTATAAGTTTATACATTATTCCACAAGGCGATAGGGTTTGTTGGTTTTGATATGAATTAGACATGCATGAAATTATTACCAATACAGCAATAACTATTGCTAAAAATATTTACTTTCTAGAACATATATATGTCATTTATATATCATTTATATATATATATATTATGTATATCATTTTTTTAAATTCATGGGATGTGGGCATCGCTGGCTGGGCCAATATTTATTACTCATTCTTTATTGCCCTTGAACTGAGTCATTTGCTAGACCATTTCAGAGGTTTTTTTTAAAGAGTCTAGTCAACTACATTGCTGTGGGTCTGGAGTCACATGTAGACCAGACCATGTATGGATGGCAGATTTCTTTCCTTAAAGGACATTAGTGAACCAGATGGGATTTTACAACAATCAACAATGGTCATCATTAGACTTTCAATTCTAAATTTTTTTAATTTAAATTTCACCGTGGGCCCTGGTGGGATCAAACCCAGGACAATACCCTGTGTCTCTGGATTATTAGTCCAGCGGCAATAACACTGCGCCACCACCTCCCCAAAACCTGCTGACGTTCACTCTCCCGCGAAGAAGTCGATGAATGGTTGCCACCTTCGGGCGAACCCCAGTGCAGATCCCCTCAAGGCGAACTTAATTTTTTCCATACCCAGAAAACTTGACATGTCCGAAGGCCACAGTTCGGTCTTCGGGGATTTTGAGTCCCTCCATGCCAGCAGTATTCGCCGCCGGGCTATTAGGGAAGCAAAGGCCAGAACATCTGCCTCTTTCTCCCCCTGGACTCCCGGGTCTTCCGAAACCCCGAAAATTGCCACCTCTGGACTCATCACCACCCTTGTTTTCAGCACATGGGACATGACCCCCGCAAATCCCTCCCAGTACCCCCTAAGCTTAGGACATGCCCAAAACATGTGAACATGGTTCGCTGGTCCTCCCGCGCAGCTAGCGCACTTGTCCTCTTCCCCAAAGAATTTGCTCATCCGAGCTACCGTCATGTGGGCCCGGTGAACGACCTTAAATTGAATCAGGCCGAGCCTGGCACATGTTGCGGTTGAATTTACCCTACTCAGAGCTTCCGCCCACAGCCCGTCCTCCATCTCCCTTTCCGAGCTCCTCCTCCCATTTGAGTTTCAGTTCCTCCGGCTGCAGTAACTTTTAACGAGCAATGCTTCTCAAGTTGTCACCTTGACTGAACTGTCAGTCAAGACATTCCACTCGAGGCTGCCAAAGGGAGAAAAGGGTCTCGACATGCATGTTGTACCACTATCCGGGGAGGAGTTATGATCTCATGCCACAGCTACTTGACTTGGTGGACAAAACATATCCATAGTTATCTGATTGCTGAGCGATCTGTGCTGGCTCTCAAGAATAAGCCATGGCCAGCCAGCACTGCTGCCCTGTCTTTGCCTTTCATTTTACTGCAAATGTCACTGAAATTGGCCCTAACTGAAACGTCCCTAACAGGGTAAAGCTAAACGTTAATATGAAGAATGAGCCATTTCCTTACGCCTCTCCAGACACAAGAAGAGCGGCACAATGGGCTATTTGTTATCCTTTCACCTTTGTTGAAATCCAAGCAAGACTAAAGGGGCAAAAGCTTCCATCCAACGGAGAGGATTTGAGATGAAATCAGTTTGTGTTCCCAACTTCATATTGAATCCACTGGATAAAACTGGCTGCAATTAGGGATTTATTCATCCTAATTGGGGTAATGTTACACCATGAAATGCGGTGTGGAAAATCACAAGAACTCAGATCAGGATCAATAGCCTTTTACTGCAAATACAACTGCTGGTCCCAAATAGTTTTTTTGCTTCCCATGTGGTGGGATGAGTTCCATAACGATGAAGAAGATTCCGTGAAGAATGGACGAGCAGCCCAAACTCCTGTTTCACTTCAGAGTCAATAACATTGGGAAGAAAAGCTAGAGGTTCTTGTCAAGGGAGTTTGAAGGATTCAGGTGCTTAGAAAGCAGGACCTCGAGGTTGTAATCTCAGGATCACTGCTGGTACTGGTCCCTAAAACATTTGGGTGGGATAGTGAGATCAAACACATCCCCCATATAACCTGTATGTAAAATGTAGAAGGGAGAACTTCAGATTTCTTACGAATTCTAGAGCAGGAAAAGCTCAATAATGGGATTGGCTCCACTTTACAATCCCTGGGGCTGCCTGCAGAGTTTGGGAATGTGGTTGCTTGAAATCCTGGATCTCAGAACATCACGGCAATGGGTTGGGGGGAGCATCTATAGGTGGAGCTGGAGGATGTCCATCTTCCAGCCTCAGAATGTTCCATGAGCTCCATCTTCATTTTCAAGAGAACCATCTTCTTTCTTCAGCAGTGAGCCAGTGATGTTGGGTGTCTTTTCAATATGGTACTCGGATAGGAAAGAAGACCGGCCACCATCCAGCTCTGCCCTGTCACTGAATAAAATGTTAATTAATTAGACACCTGGCTGCCTAATTAATGAGGTCGGGGTTTGGAGATATGGCCTATTTTCCTGCCAGCTTCCAAGTGATAAACGCTCCATCCTCCCACCAGACTTAGGGCGAGATTTTGCCGCCCACCTGCTGTCGGAATCATCCTGTCCCGCCAAAGGTCAATGGAGTTTAGGCTGCCTCACTACATCCCTACAATGGATCCCACCACGGCAGGGCTGGAAAATCCCGGCCTTTGTCTCAGATAGGAGAATTCCGTATAAGCCAAGTTGCTCAGTCGGTAGAGCATGGGACTCTTAATCCCAGGGTCGTGGGTTTGAGCCACACGTTGGGCGCTTCCATATTATTATTTGAGAATATTGAACTGAACGAACTGTTTTAGGACAACATGGCAGCACAGTGGTTAGCACTGTTGCTCCACAGCGCCAGGGTCCCAGGTTTGATTCCCGGCTTGGGTCACTGTCTGTGCAGAGTCTACACATTCTCCCCGTGTCTGCGTGGGTTTCCTCCCCGGTTTCCTCCCGCAAGTCCCGAAAGACGTGCTGTTAGGTGAATTGGACATTCTAAATTCTCCCTCTGTGTTCGGAACAGGAGCCGGAATGTGCCGACTTGGGGCTTTTCACAGTGACTTCATTGCAGTGTTAATGGAAGCCTACTTGTGACAATAAAGATTATTATAAGTATAGAAAATTGGAAAAGCATTCCAAAATAGTAAGAGGAAAGAAACTGAAGGAAGAAAAGGGGAAAAAAATAGAAGGGAAAATGGCCCTGAGGCACACAAATACATCAGGATTACAGTGATCACACACCAATGTGAAAAATATTTTAAATAAAGTCAGGGAGCTAGATTCAATCATATAGAATTGAAGGATGTGATGGTGTCTTGATAGAAACTTGCTTTCAGCTGAGTTGCCACTGTGAACTAAATATGCCTGGCTATGGGGTTCTCAGAAGTAAGGGATGGAAAAAGGAGTACGAGGGATTGATAAAGATGCAGAAGGTGTTATTATGCTGGAGTCTCAACTTTCCAATGATGGACTGGGATAATGGGAAGGGGCTTTCGAATGCATCCAGGGCTGTTTCCGTGGACCTTCAGGTAGCAGAGCCCTTGGGAAATGTTGACCATAGCCCAATAAGTTCAAGTTGAAAATAGATAAAAGTATAAATCAGCTTGAATGTGTTTATCTTGAAGTTAACTAATTGCAGTTGGTTGACGGAACCAAAACCAGATTACTGGAGTTATATATGCAGCATTTTGCATCACATCAGAGGCCTTGGTTTACTGTGCAGGAGAATGTTACTCTGCCTCAGACTTCTTCAGCCACCAGGAAACAAAGATGGTGTTCATGCACCGAACCATCGAGCATTAAGAGCAGTGTCAGAGAAGCTCGAGCCCAGTCTAACTGAGTGGCTCCTGGTGCAGTACCTCATTGCCCTGCCTGCCATTCACTGCGGCACCATCATGCTGTGAGATGGGAGAGCTTGTGAGCAAAACTGGCCTTTCCATTCCAGAAGAGCTGAAAAATCCACACACACACAAAAAGCGTTTCAAATCATGCCAGCTGCTCTGGGATACTGCAGCTAATATTGATGCAATTGGTATCAACCCACCCCAGAACCAGGTGGACAAAATAAAGGGACACACATAAAGAAGCAACACCGCGTCACTGACCCAGCAGCAGAGGTCCCTGGCTCCTAGCTCACTCGATAGTGACGGACGGCACTCAGCTGAATCTGCAGCCATCTGTTCCATTGGTACAAGATGAGGGATGACCCAGAGTGCGCCTTTAGCCACGAGAAGAATTTATCTCAGAAAATATTACTTGCCCGTCTAATAGATTCATGATTTTGCTTTTTTTTCTTAACTCAGAGCAATATACATATTATATTCTACGCTGCTGTGGTTTTTCACTTGACTGCAATCTGGGGTGTTCTCATCAACAGTAAATTCTCTGGTGGCAGGCTCTGTAGTTATTTATAAGTTCTGATACTTACTCCAAGGAAGATAATTTATGTCCGATAAAAACAAATTTAGAATAAGCCACCCAGCGGCAGAAGGGTCAGAAGTTCTAACCTGACTTCCACAACCTGTATCAGCTAGGCTTGCATTCGATGGCGATGTACATTCCCATATATTGTCTACTTCCCAAGTGTATGTCCATTTGAAATATTGGGCACAGATCCGTTTTTCCGGTAGCACAGTGGATAGCACTGTTGCTTCGCCGCTCCAGGGTTCCAGGTTCGATTCCCGGCTTGAGTCACTGTCTGTGCGGAGTCTGCACGTTCACCCCGTGTCTGCGTGGGTTTCATCCGGGTGCTCCGGTTTCCTCCCACAGGTCCCGAAAGATGTGCTTGGTGAATTGGACATTCTGAATTCTCCCTCGGTGTACCCGAACAGTAGGGGATTTTCACTGTAACTTCATTGCAGTGTTAATGTAAGACAACTTGTGACAACAATAAAGATTATTATTATTATTTTAAAGGCATAACTTCAAAAATGTCTTTAAAAATGCTCCGACTCCATCTGGTGGACATTTGTGCATCAGTGGTTATATTTACTGGCCATATTTGACCTCTTGAAACATTTTAATATTGCAGCACACTGCCATGTTGTTTATGCCACAGTTCCAGAGGACCATAGGCTGCTCTCCCCTTTGAGGGTCACCAGACCTCAGGCAAGGGGCAAGGTTGAGAAGGCAGAGCCTTCATCAATAACCTCAGCCGGTACGGGAATTGAACCCATGCTATTGGCCTTGCTCTGCATCACGAACCAGCTGTCCAGCCAACTGGGCTAAACGTTTTTCCTATGCAAGTATGGAGCAATCTGCTTTGACAGTTGGGTATTTTGCTTAATCTTTCAGCTGGTCAAGAATTAATGTTTATGTCATTGCAACAAAAAGTATTTGAAATTTGCCGTGTTCTGAATAATGGACAATATTAGCGGGATTCTCCGTCGGTGGGATCCTCCGCTTCACCGGCAGCGCACTCACGCCCGCGGGTTTCCCGACGACGTGGGGGTGCCCACAATGGGAAACCCCATTGGCCAGCTGTTGGGACGGAGGATCCCGCTGCCGGCGGGGCACGGCGCACCAAAAAGCGGGTGTGGCGGGACAGAGAATCCTGCCCCATATACCTGGGGTGGGGTGGGGATTGTTTATATATTCTCTTGTCCATTGCAGTAAACGTGATTCTTGTGTGGCCAACACCCAGACACATAATTGGTGGTTGTATTAATTGAACATGCAATAATTATATATAGTTTTAAAAATGATTACTTTCTGTTTTTAGTTGGGGGTGGAATCAAATTCAGTATTCAAACTGGTCGCACTTGCCAAAACAAGGAAAGTACATTCTACTTGGGTTCAGTAACTTAGCCCCTTCTCCATGGCCTGGAGTGTGACTTCCTTTTACAATTTGTACCTTGGCCAGGGCCTTGGTTTTGTTACTGGTACCTTGGTCTACTTCTAATATGATTTCATTTTGGAAGACACTTTAACATGGTTTAAACAGATTATGGATAAATGAACAGGAGTAATAAGACCATAAGACATAGGAGTGGAAGTAAGGCCATTCAGCCCATCGAGTCCACTCCACCATTCAATCATGGCTGATTTCAACTCCATTTACCCGCTCTCTCTCCATAGCCCTTAATTCCTCGAGAAATCAAGAATTTATCAACTTCAGTCTTAAAGACTCTCAACGTCCCGGCCTCCACCGCCCTCTGTGGCAATGAATTCCACAGACCCACCACTCTCTGGCTGAAGAAATTTCTCCTCATCTCTGTTCTAAAGTGACTCCCTTTTATTCTAAGGCTGTGCCCCCGGGTCCTAGTCTCCCCTGCTAATGGAAACAACTTCCCTACATCCACCCTATCTAAGCCATTCATTATCTTGTAAGTTTCTATTAGATCTCCCCTCAACCTCCTAAACTCCAATGAATATAATCTCAGGATCCTCAGACGTTCATCGTATGTTAGGCCTACCATTCCTGGGATCATCCGTGTGAATCTCCGCTGGACCCGCTCCAGCGCCAGTATGTCCTTCCTGAGGTGTGGGGCCCAAAATTGCTCACAGTATTCTAAATGGGGCCTAACTAGTGCTTTATAAAGCTTCAGAAGTACATCCCTGCTTTTATATTCCAAGCCTCTTGAGATGAATGACAACATTGCATTTGCTTTCTTAATTACGGACTCAACCTGCAAGTTTACCTTTAGAGAATCCTGGACTAGGACTCCCAAGTCCCTTTGCACTTCAGCATTATGAATTTTGTCACCGTTTAGAAAATAGTCCACGCCTCTATTCTTTTTTCCAAAGTGCAAGACCTCGCACTTGCCCACGTTGAATTTCATCAGCCATTTCTTGGACCACTCTCCTAAACTGTCTAAATCTTTCTGCAGCCTCCCCACCTCCTCCATACTACCTGCCCCTCCACCTATCTTTGTATCATCGGCAAACTTAGCCAGAATGCCCCCAGTCCCGTCATCTAGATCGTTAATATATAAAGAGAACAGCTGTGGCCCCAACACTGAACCCTGCGGGACACCACTCGTCACCGGTTGCCATTCCGAAAAAGAACCTTTTATCCCAACTCTCTGCCTTCTGCCTGACAGCCAATCATCAATCCATGTTAGTACCTTGCCTCGAATACCATGGGCCCTTATTTTACTCAGCAGTCTCCCGTGAGGCACCTTATCAAAGGCCTTTTGGAAGTCAAGATAGATAACATCCATTGGCTCTCCTTGGTCTAACCTATTTGTTATCTCTTCAAAGAACTCTAACAGGTTTGTCAGGCACGACCTCCCCTTACTAAATCCATGCTGACTTGTCCTAATCCGACCCTGCACTTCCAAGAATTTAGAAATTTCATTCTTAACAATGGATTCTAGAATCTTGCCAACAACCGAGGTTAGGCTAATTGGCCTATAATTTTCCATCTTTTTCCTTGTTCCCTTCTTGAACAGGGGGGTTACAACAGCGATTTTCCAATCCTCTGGGACTTTCCCTGACTCCAGTGACTTTTGAAAGATCACAACTAACGCCTCCACTATTTCTTCAGCTATCTCCTTTAGAACTCTAGGATGTAGCCCATCTGGGCCTGGGGATTTATCAATTTTTAGACCTCTTAGTTTCTCTAGCACTTTCTCCTTTGTGATGGCTACCATATTCAACTCTGCCCCCTGACTCTCCGGAATTGTTGGGATATTACTCATGTCTTCTACTGTGAAGACTGACGCAAAGTACTTATTCAGTTCCTCAGCTATTTCCTTGTCTCACATCACTAGATTACCAGCGTCATTTTGGAGCAGCCCAATGTCAACTTTTGCCTCCCGTTTGTTTTTAATGTATTTAAAGAAACTTTTACTATCATTCCTAATGTTACTGGCTAGTCTACCTTCATATTTGATCCTCTCTTTCCTTATTTCTCACTTTGTTATCCTCTGTTTGTTTTTGTCACACCATTGATTCTTTCCAGAAAAATACTGGAAGGTACTTGACATAACACACACCCCACCCCACACACCCCTCAAAGGCCCCCCCTCTAACTACTAATTTCCTCATAGCAAAGCTCAGCAGGTGTGAGCAGCCACCATTGAGAGTTCATGCGGTGGTTTAGAAAGATTCTTGACTATCAAGGAGTCAAACGGTCTGAGACTTCTGGTGGCGGCCATGGAGTGAGTGGTCGCACATTTGGAGGCTCCCGCTCGTGGCGGTTTTTTCGGACCTTTTCCCCGTTTAACAGGTGGATGTGACACGGAAAAAAGGTGCAGGAGAGTGAGTGGAAGAGATTGGCCCTCTGGTGTATGGAGCCGACGGCCAGAAACGGTCGGAAAAGAGGGCATCAGTCTGTTAGAGCTGGTGCGGGGCCTGCGACCCACGGGGAGATGGCAGAGGGGCAGGGAGCGACCCTGCCTGCTCAGTGGTCGACGGACCAGCTGGTGAGCTTCCTGGACGAGAAGTTCACCCAGCAACGTAAGGAGAGTCTGGAGGACCTGGGCCTGGTGGCGGATTCGATCAAGGCGGTGGTCGACCGCGTGGAAACGAAGCTGCCGGCCCAGGGTCAGGCGATCCAGAAGATGGAGGAGGGGATGGGGGAACACGGAGAGCAGTACGCCTCAATGGCAGCGGAAATGGGGCTGGTGAGGGACCAGCAGAGGCGGCTCCAGGAGAAGGTAGAAGACCTGGAGAACGGGTCATGCAGGCAGAACATATAGGCCGGGATTCTCCGAGCCTCCGCACCGAAATCGCGCTAGGCGCAGGGGTGGAGAATGGGGCGTCAGATCCACGATTGGGTCTGGCACCGGGGCACGAACCTCTGCCGACCGGATAATCGGCGGCAGTTGCGCGTGCGCGCGATCACCGCGGCGCTGGTCTGGGGCCGTTGAACGAGGCCACCATTGTGTGGGCCACGGAATAGCTGGGCCAAAAGGCCCGTTGACGGAGGCGTGAAATACTTCGGCGTTTACGCCGGCGTCAACACTTAGCCGCCGTTTTGAAGAATCCTGGCCAAGGATCGTGGGCCTGCCAGAGAGGAGTGAAGGAGCCGATGCTGGCGTGTAAGTGGGGTGGATGCTGGAGCAGCTGCCAGGAGAGGGTGGCACGGCCTTTGGAAGTGGATTGACGCACAGGGCGCTAATGAGGAAGCTTCAGGGGAACGAGCCGTCGAGGGTGATGGTGGTGCGGTTGCACCGGTTCCTGGGCAAGGAGCGAATAATGAGTTGTGCCAGGCAGACGAGGCACCGCACCTGGGAGGGCAGTGAAATCCGAGTGTACCAGGACCTGGGTGCAGAACTGGCCAAGAGGAGAGCCAAGGCAGCCCTCTGCAAGAAGGGGTGAGGTTTGGGCTACTGTACCTTGCACATCTGTGGGTGATCTACGAAGACCGGGAATTATACTTTGGTTCGGCGGAGGAGGCGGTAGAATTTGTTAAAGACAATGGACTGGCAGGAGAAGGCGGACTTTAAACTCTAGTGGAGATGCTGTGATGCTGCTGTTACCTTGTGGTTGGGGCCATTTTTGTTCCGGCTTCAGGTTTGCTCTTTGTTATTTGTTAGTGGATGGGGGTTGGTCTCTTTGTATGGGCTTGGAGAGGAGTTGTTTTTGCTTGTTTGCACTAATGTTCGAGCGGGGGGGGAGTGGAATCAGTGGGGGGGGTAGGATGCTGGGCGCCATGGGCGGGGGCTGCCAGGCGAGTTGGACGGGCTAGTTCATGGAAGCGCAATGGGGGGGTGAGTGGAAGGTCAGTTGGGGGATGGGGGGGCAGGGATTGTTGGTGGGGGATTTGGGGGGTGGGGGGAAGTATTTCTGAGAGGGCAAGGGCTTTTAAACTGTGACGGGAGGAGGATCGATAACGGTGGGTGCCGAGGGTGGGCCTGGGGAGGTGTGGGACAAGGGCCGGAGACTGGCCCAAGAGGGGCTATGGTTGATCGGCAGTGGGGGGGGAACCAAACTGGTCACGTGGAAAGTGCGAAGATTGAATGGGCTCGCCAAGAAGGCCTGTGTGTTCGCACACTTAAAGCGATTGAAGGCAGATGTGACCATGCTACAGGGCACTCGCCTGAAGGTGTGGGACCAGAGTAGGCTGAGGAAAGGATGGGTTGGGCAAGTATTTCATTCGGGCAGGCTTGAGAAAATTAAATTTGCCTTGAGGGTTCGTTGCAGGGGTTTGCTCGGAGGTGGCAGCCGTTCATCGACTTATTTGAGAAAAATTAAGCTGTCAGCTGTGGGTGGGGAGGAGGGGGACAGGGGAGGCATGAGAGAGACAAGTAAGGACAGGAAAATCAACGGAGGGGTGGTTGGGGAAGGTGGCACTGTTTCTGTAAACCATGTCTGATTTTGAAGCACACCTCCTATTTTCTGTCTTCTTCCCTTACTGGAAACTTTGTTTTTAACTGCACCTTGTCCTCTCTCCTGTTTTTCTTTATCTCTTCCTGTCTCTCTTGCCTCTCTCCGTGTTTTCCGCCTTTCTAGGCTTTCCTTTTTTGCGTAGGCGCACGGGGACCTTTGCCTTCAGCTCCAAGTCCCGTTGCTCAAGCGCGTGGGACTACCAACATAGAAAATATAAACCACACGCTCTTTCCCAGCCGGCGCAAATGCGGGACGCCCAAGATTCATTGGGTCTTGGAGATGCCAATCACAGAGCTGAAGAAGATGGTTAGTTTTAGTTTATTTACACAAATTTTGAATCTTTTTTTGCGGGGGATGGGGGCGGATGTCTTCACGGCGCACCAGTGTGTCGCGGCTGACACAATGGTTGGGAACCACTGCATTGGAATCTAGTTTAATCCCAGCTAAACTTTAAACTAGCCAAGCATTTCTGGTACAGTTTACTCAACTTGGTGGACTCATTCCTGAACCACATTTTTTTTATCCCCAACTGTTGGAAAGTTGAAATTTGAACTTGTTTACATGAAATGAAGTAGAACAATGTTATTAGATGAAAAACACTCGTATACAGAAGTTCAGTCTCTGTTTGCAGAATTCTGGGCGCGATTCTCCCATGCCGCGCCGTACCGGAGAATTGATGTTTGCGCCATTTTCCCCCGCGCGAAGCCGGTCAGACGCCGCCCCGCCATTCTCCCAACCGGCGGGAACGGCTTCACCGTGGTCTGCGCCACGCACGTCGGAGAATGCGCCGCGCACGTCGGAGAATCCGCCGAGAGGGCAATCGAGGCGCTTCACACAGGCCCCCGCTATTCTCCGGCCCAGATGGGCCGAGCGGCCGCTACGACACAACAGGTTCCCGCCGGCCCCGTCCACCCCTGGTCGCTGCCGGCGGGAACTCTGCGGGAACGCTGGGGGGCAGCCTGTGGGGTGGGAGGGTGGCTCCTTCACCGGGGGTGGGGGGCATCTGATGGGATCTGGCCCGCGATCGGGGCCCACCGATCGGTTGCCCGGCCTCCCCCCCCCCCCCCGGGCCTACCTCTTTCCGCGGACGGCCCCAGAACACCGGCGCCATGTTGGCGAGGGGCCGTCGCGCGTAAGTGGTTCCCCGCGCATGTGCAGGGTGGCACGGTCCAACTGCGCATGCGCGGGTTGGCACGGCGGCCATTTGGCGGCGTGTAAGGATGCTGAAATGGCGCAAACCGCTCCAGCGCCGTGCTGACCCCCTGTGGGGGCCAGAATAGGTTGCACCCGGGCCCTGTTCACGCCGTCGTGAAATGCGACGGCGTTCACGACGGCGCGAACACTTAATTTCCATTTTGGAGAATCGCGCCCTCGATCTTCACTGTACAGCCATTAGGCAGCCTATTTCAGTTTGATTTGCTTAACGTTGGTGCATCTTGATTATTCAAATGTCCCTGGCTATGAAATATTGACAAATGCTAAAATAAGTCATGTCTATAAATGCTTATAACTTTCTAAACACAAAGTATTCCTTCATGGGATGTGGGAACTCTGGCTAGGTCATCGTTAATTGGCCTTGAGAAGGTGAACTAGCTTTTTGAGCAGTTGCATACGACTGAGTGGCTTGCCAGGCCATTTCAGAGAGCAGCTACGAGTCAAACACAGTTTTGTGGGTTTGGAGAAAGGCCAGATAAGACAGGAACGGCAGATTTCCTTCCTTTAAGGACATTTGTGAACCAGATGGGTTTTTACGACAACTGAACATCTTTTCATGGCCACCGTTGAGACTAGCTGAGACTAGCTTTTAAAGTTCCAGATTTTTATCAATTGAATTTAAATTCCGCCAGCTGTTGTGGTGAGATTTGAACCCCTGCCCTCAGAGCATTAACCTGGACGAGCCCAGTGGCTTTGCTGCTACGCCATCGCCTCCCTAACTGCGGTGGTAATTATAAGTACAGTTAAAATTTGGCCTTTTGCAATGTCCTGTTTTGCGAAAGTTTGACCCACATGACTAAAATATGTCACATTAGTTCGAACCATAGAACAATAGAATTTCTACAGTGCAGAAGGAGGCCATTCGGCCCATCAAGTCTGCACTGACCCGCTGAAAGAGTACTGTAACAAATCCACGGAAGCAGACGTCCCTTTGGCAGAATCCCTTGTATTAACAAAACCAATAGCAGTACAACCATGCACACTCAGCTTGCTGTCTGCACTGGGAGAGCAGAGGATCTGACACTCCCTGTTATATACAAAGAAAAGGTTCCCTGATTGGGCCACTAATCAGGGAATTCGTATTCCGATTAGCCAATCTCAAAGACCTGGTCTAAGTCATTGCAAGAACCCTATCTGGGCCGTGTGGAGTTTGCACATTCTCCCCGTGTCTGCGTGGGTCTCACCCCCACAACCCAAAGCTGTGCAGAGTAGGTGGATTGGCCACGCTAAATTGCCCCTTAATTGGACATTTTTTTGGACTGAACTCATTACGATTTACTGGTCCAGAGACCCAGACTAAGGCTGTGGGGATACAAATTCTAATCCCACCTTGAAAGCTGGGGGAATTTAAATTGAATTAATTAATACAGCTGACCCAATATCTGTGTGGGTCTCACCCCCACATCCCAAAGATATGAAAGGTAGGTGGATTGGCCACGCTAAATTGCCCCTTAATTGTAAAAAAAATGAATTGGGTACTTTAAATATAAAATAAAAGAAAAAAAAATGTAAAGTTGGATTAAAAAGCTGGTTTCAGTAATGCCGACCATAGAACTCATTTGGTTCAATCATGTATTTCGGTGGAGCGGGCGGGAAAGAGATTGTACCATCTTAACCCTGGCTGGCTTATTTGTAAGTCCAGACCCACAGTCATTGACTCTTAACTCTTCATTTGGCGAGCTGGTACTGAGATGATGGGCCAAATGGCCTCCTACTGCACCGAAACAATTCTGTGATTCCCGTTAATTGTCTTCTGAAATAGCCTGACAAGCTCCTCAGTTCAACTGCTATTAGGGATGGGCAATAAATGCTGGCCTTGCCAGCGATGCTCACATCGCAAGAACAAGTTAAGATAAACCTCCTCAGAGGCACTGAAAACTGTGGATGCAAGAAGTCTGAAGCGAAATGTCTATGAGAAGCATCTTGAGAAAAGCTATCAAAAATTGGTTTTAAAAGCTGAAGCAGCGAGTGCCATTTATATATTTTTTATATTGTTTTAAATGGCCTGTGGTCACACAGTGAATGAAAGCATGCTTATTGCCAGTAACTTGCCTTCGGTTTACAATTCAATGTTAATCAGAAAATTCAACAGTAGTTGTTAATCATGTTTGAATCTCTGGAATAAATGTACTTTTATGCTCTTTCAGAATAACCGTATCAAAACCTCAAAGTACAACGTTGTCACATTTCTACCTATTAACCTGTTTGAGCAGTTCCAGCGAGTTGCCAACGCGTATTTTCTGTTCCTGTTGCTCTTACAGGTTAGTGATCCTAATATTCAAAAGAACACAAGTGGGGCACATGTGTAATTGGTATCACGTGACTGTAGTTACATATATATAGCCCACAGCTTAACTAACATTTCTTTGACAATTAAGAATTCAACATGACACTTTTATTAAATATTAGACGTGATTCATTTCATCTCATGAAGCCAGCCCTTAGCTGCTGTTAGCATCAATCGCACTGATTTATCAGGGTTTTTTTGTATGTTTAAGTAACTCCTATAACGCATTGCGTGTCAGACTGAACTTGACAAATAGCACCATTTAAAATCTGATTTAAGAAATTAGCAAGTCCACCGCCACTTGCGAAGTGAGTACCTCCGTATCGGTAGTGATTAGTGAGTCCTTCACCAGATCGTAAAGTGCAGAGGTGGCCACACACTCTGAACCTTAGAGCCGCATACGATAGTCTTCAGACATTCGAGAGCCACAAGACGCAGACAAGCGATACAGATGCATTTTTATTACTATTGCACCTATTTCGGGGAGGAAATATATTTAGCAAAATTGTAAGTGCAAATGGCACAAAAAGTATATGGTTGGAATTTTATGGCCGTCCCTGCCGGCGCAATCTTCTGGTCCCGCCAATGGTGAAACCCTGCCGAAGGTTTCCTGGTGGCGAGGGGCGCATACAATGGCGTTGACAGCGACGGGACCCGAAAATAATGCCGCTGCGAAACGTGTCGTGGGGGGCATGAACCCTCCCCCAACCCATGTGTGTCAGCTCGCTTACTAATGTAACGTATATGTTGTATTATTGTAGTGAGCGCAGGGATGAGAGATTTTCACAAAATGGTAGGTTTCTGACATTGGGGTTTTGGAAATCTGCCATTTGACTCTTTGGGCGGTATTCTCTGAACCCGTCCATTGCTGCCCCTCTGCAAGTCAGAACGGAGAATTTGGCATTCCAGCCAAAACTCCATTCACGTTCAGCGGCACCGGAGAATCACAGCCGCGGGCGAGCAAGGTCGAACATTTTCAGCTAAACCTGTTTCTGACCTTCAGTTTCAGTGGTAACTGCTGCTTTCACCCTTCGGCAAGCTATGTGGGTTTCCAGCTCGCTTTCAAAAATATTTGGAAATTGCAGGGGTTGGGGAAATTTGGGTTAATAGAGCATTTTGGTTGGTACTGGCAATCGAGTGCCCTGTGCAAGTGTTGGCGGGGGATATGGGGGGGGGGGGAATCCTGGGCTGAGGGGGTGGGGGGGGGGAATCAGGGGTCGCTTTGGGGACTCAACCTCTTGCTACACTGCAGAGTTCCGGCGAGCGGAGCTCCTCAGTGCACAAAATGGGGCTATGGGCAGCCTCGCCCACACATTCCCAGCTGCGGACTCTTATCTAGCACGAGTGCCTTTTTATGGCATTGTGTTTCTCGGTGCTGCGAGCGACAGCAGCTAAACATGCTCACGATAGGACTTTGTTCCCATTTAGATAAATCCCGTCCTAAATGTTTACACGTACTATTTTATTTAGTTCAATTTTTATTTCACCAGTTTCAAGTTTCCCTTCTGTTTGTAGTTACTTTTTGTGTGCTAAAGTTGCGGATTTGTCCTGTTAGTTTGAAGTCAGTTCAAATTAGTAACAATCTGATTTTATGACCACAGAAAGCCTGTGAATGATCAGAAATGAACTGTGTTTATATGGAATGGACAGCACAGGTGCTGAGTGGTCTTATTCTAACTGGTCCACACTAATGTTTATGCTCGTGTGAGCCTATTTAACAACAGTTTGTTAACATTTTGTATTCAGCATAATAATGTTCCTGCGGGGCAACTTGTAGTAAAAATGTACTGCTAAGCAAAGTATAAATTGTAAAAAGAGTTACACTTTACTCCTGTTAAAGCAGTCACTTCATTCAGATTACTGGACAATTTAATGTTTTTTTAATACTTTAAACGTCTGTTGGTAATTACATTGCTTAACTCAAACCTTGGAGGGTCATTGATTTGTTTTGTAAGAGATTACTGCAACACCAGGCGTATATTAAGCTAAATTTCAGAACTATGCACTTGTGAATTTGTAATCTCGATTCTCGTTGAATTTTTTCCAGCTCATTCCACACATCTCCTCACTGTCCTGGTTTACCACCATAGTGCCTTTAGTGTTGGTATTAACCATCACCGCCGTCAAAGATGCTACAGATGATTTTGTAAGTACTTAATGAATTCTGATTCAGTGCTGTTCAGTTGCACTAATTCACATTTGCTACTTGAGACTGTCAGAGGTTAGAGACACCGAGAGAAAATGCTCCCCGACGTGAGTTTTTTGCCACTGGCGCCAAATTTTCTCCTTCACCGTTGCTCTGCCTTAGGCAGTGCGGCATGAGGTAATTTGCTAATACACGGTAGAGTATGTTCATCTGTACCCCGTACTCCTTTCATTAGTTCCACTTCATTCGAATCAACTGGATCACTTCAAGTGAGTTCTCCATCAACTCAGAACTTTAAATAAATGCTCTGCTTAGTTACTCTTAGTATACAAATGATGGCCTTGTAGCTTGCACGTATATGAGGAGGAACCAATTAATAAATGTACAACACATAAACATATTGTTACGGTACCGGATCATACCCCAATTTATATCAGGAAACCGACAAGACCCCAAATTTGTTTTTCAATTTATAAAACTGTGTAGAAACGATACTTTGCCCTCGGAGTGATTCCACTGACAAATAGGGATCTTTTTATATTTAAACAAACTTTATTAAACACCGGAGTAACTGCATTAACATCACAGAAAATAGCTTTCCAATTAACAGTTGAACAATTCTTAAAATAAAAGGAAACACTTACACTACTAACTTATACCATCTCTATCTCCAATTAAACAAAGCCCATTACAGATCAAAAGCCACTGGTAAATAAAGTTAGCAAACACAGAGTTTCTCTATTGTGTAGAGATTTCTTGGAAAGACTGCTTGGAGAGAGAGACCCTTTCAGGAACAGCCTGCAGATCCTTCGGTCTTTGTCCGACTCCTGCTCAACCTGACTGGATTTGGCAAAACTGCTGCTCAACTTAAAACCTTCTAGCAGACTGCCAGACCTATATCGAACTGCAAAACTACATGATGTGGAGATGCCGGCGTTGGACTGGGGTGGGCACAGTAAGAAGTCTTACAACACTAGGTTAAGGTCCAACAGGTTTATTGGAATCACCAGCTTTCGGAACATAGCTCCTTCATCAGATGACCTGATCACTCACTCAATGAAGGCGCTATGCTCCGAAAGCTAGTGATTCCAGACTTCTGTGAAAAACTGCAGACAGACCTGTCCTTTCCATTAATTGCATCATCTTTATCCCACTCAGACCCCATGACATGCTTACCTAAGTCTGAACACAATGTCCCAAATTATCTAGTTTCCAGGGAATCTCCAACAATCATAACAAAGTTCCATTGGTCATCTCTTTGTAAACAAATACATAGAATCATAGGATAGAATCATTGAATCGCCACAGTGGAGAAGGATGGCATTCGGCCCATTGGGTCTGCACCGACACTCCGAAAAAACACTCTACCTTGGCCAACGCCCCAGCCCACCCTGCCCTATCCCTGTAACCTAACCTTTTCATCCCTGGACACGAAGGGGAAATTTAGCAAGGCAAATGCACTTAACGTGCACGTCTTTGGACTGTGGGAGGAAACCGGACCTACTCTCGGCTAGAAAAAAGTCTGCAGCAAAGATATCAGGAAAGACAAAATATGTAGAATGCATCAGCCATTTTTGTAAGAAAGATACACTTCAATTATATTTGATGACATGGAAGTTTTGGCAGCACTGACAAGACACTCTCTGCCTAGTTCATCCATATTAATAGTCAGGTTCTCCTGGATGTAACAAATCGCTTCTGATAATTATTGTAATGAATGATAATCTCACTTTTACAATCTTAATTGCAGCCACAGCAGGCACACCGCCTGTATGTTAAACCAGGATTTTAAAAATATTACGTATTATACCTTAACTCCGGCTTTTAATAACATTACTGAAACAGATAGATATAATACATTTCCTACAATGTGCTGTATATTTTTTGGTTTCCATTACATTTTTCGTAGAGTTTATCTAGTAACATGGATGATATTAATTGGTGGCAGCCAATCTTTCAGAGCTGAAGAGCCAGGAAGAAAAATGTAATCTGTTAAAAAAGTATGGGCCAATTTTCATTTTCATTCATTCATGGGATATGGATGATGCTGGCCGGGCCGGCAACTCCCCTTGATTGGAGTGGCTTGCTGGGCTATTCTGAGGTAAGAATGACAGATTCCGTTCCCTCAAGGACATTACTGAACCAGATGGAGTTTTGCATCAATGGTTTCTTGGTCATCATTAGACTTCTAATTCCAGGGGTTTTTATTTTAAATTGAACTCAAATTTCACCATCTGAAATGGTGCGATTCGGACCCACGTCCCCAGAGCATTACCCGGGCCTTCTCCGTTCTGGGGTCAATTACCAATAGGCTGGAGTAATGTTGACATCCAAACCTTATTTTAAATGGGCAAAGGAGCTGAGGGGCACCAAACAGGCATCTCGATGCAACTCCTCATGTTGCCACTTGAAGCATGTAAATTTGACGGTCTCCTCAGTTCCATCAATAAATCAATCAATCAATCATGCATGTAGGGTTGCAACTGATTTTGACCAGAAATTGCAGGCTGGCTCCTATTAATGTCATAGCACTCTAATTTCTTCATAAAATGGGCTCTATTGTTGGAAACCGATAAGACACATTAGCTAAATGGTGGTAGGCACCTTCCAAATGGGAGCTGGTCGCATCACCAGTGTTACTTGAACAATAAGGCTACTGACTCCCATGTTGTGGCCTTTACTGCCCAGTTAACCCCATGCGAAGCATGTGAAAATTCACCCCAGTGCATTATCGCTGGCACTGGCTGGAGAGATGGGTTCAGTAAGAAGTGGTTGTGGAATTGGACTGGCAAACAGGCGGTTGAGAGTTCAAATCTCTCTCCAGCCAATTGGGGAATGGAACTAAATTAAGCTGCCAATTTTTGCTCACTGGGTGACTGCACTCAATTGTGATTGGGCTGCTGCAAAAAACTACTTGGCTTCAATTCATTTAACAAACGTTTTACTTAGAACATATAGTGTAGAAGGAGGCCATTCGGCCCATCGGGTCTGCACCGACCCACTTAAGCCCTCACTTCCACCCTATCCCACTCACCCAATAACCCCTCCTAACCTTTTTGGTCACTAAGGGCAATTTATCATGGCCAATCCATCTAACCTGCACGTCTTTGGACTGTGGGAGGAAATCGGAGCACCTGTAGGAAACCCACGCAACACGGGGAGAACGTGCAGACTCCGCACAAACAGTGACCCAGCAGGGAATCGAACCTGGGACTCTGGCGCTGTGAAGCCACAGTGCTATCCACTTGTGCTACCATGCTGCCTATGTCTTGTAGTACAGAACTTGAGTATTTCTGCAAAAAGAGACATGCTGTCAAAGCTTTTCATCTTGCACACATCAGGCCAGACATAAAAATACCAAATTTCAAAGGGAACAACAATTTATATTCTATGAGAAAATGGTGCTGATTGGTTGAAAGGCATTACACCTTTTTAAATTAAACAAAAGCACCTGGGACAATGTTTAGCTGGTGCAATCTCCATGGCAACACCTTGACCAATCAGAATCTACTTGCAAACCAAAGAGCACTTTTTTCTCATGCGGTATAAATTGTTGCTCCCTTTGAAAATTTGGTATTTTTGTATCTGTGCTGATGAGGCCATGGTGAAATATTTTGACCGCATGCCTCCTTTTCCGGCAATACTAAAGGCCTTGTCTTAAAAATTCAAAGATGGAGAATATTTGAGAAAATAAATCACTCTTCTTATCAAAAAGGACCTTTAGTATTTGTTCAATGACAGCTTTTCTGTGACAATTATTCTTTCTTCCTTTTCAGTTTCGCTACAAGAGTGATAATCAGGTCAACAACCGACAGTCTCAGGTGCTTATTGATGGCAAGTAAGTATAATATACATTTTCAATCTGCAGAGTTGAGTATAGATTTGAATGATCTCGTCTTATGCTGAAGTTTCAATGATAAATTTCTGCTTTAATGCTTCCAAAACTTGTATCATATACACGGTTTTTATAAATGGGGATGTAAAATTGACTTAACATATTGGGTGCGATCGAACCAAATTGGCCATGATGTGGAGATGCCGGTGTTGGACCGGTGTGGGCACAGTAAGAAGTCTCACAATACCAGGTTAAAGTCCAGCAGGTAGTGATTCCAAATAAACCTGTGAACCAAATTGGAACAGAGTCCTGTCACGAGCGTGTTTAGCTGGGTGCTTCCCGACGCTATCTATCAAGACTCTGTTTCAATTTGGGGCCTCAGTGGAAACGTCCTCTCGAGGCCACACTCAGTCCTATTTTCTGCACTGAGGAGCTCCGCATGGCGAAACTCCCCTGTGCAGGTGGAGATCGGCACGCCATTTTTAAATGGCGACCCAATCTCTTAACACCCCGACATGACCCCTGAACTCCCCCAAGCATCAAATCACCTGTTGATGGAGTCCGCGGGGGGGGGGGGGGGGGGGGGGGGGGCCTGCACCCCAGCTCACATGTGCAGAGTACCCGTGGCTCGAGCCTTGGTGTGGGACAAATGCAAGCCTGGCACCTTGACACTGCCAACCTTGCACCCTGTCAGCACCCCTGCCAGCTGGCAGCACCGCCTGGGCACCTTGGTAGTCGCACTTCCAAGGTGCCAGGCTGGCAGTGCCAGTGTACCAGTGCCAGGAAGCCCAGGTAGCACCAGGAGTGCCAGGGTGCCACCCTGACCAGAGAGCAACCACAAGTGCAGTTCCGTTTGGACCCCAGCTACATGCCCTTTGGGCAGGGTGGTACCCAGGCACTGCTGGTGTCACCTAGGTACACTGGCAGTGAGAGGCTGGCAACTTGGCAGGGCCACCTGCGTGCCTTCCTGGCACTGCCAAGGTGCCCAGGGTGCACTGCCAGCTGACAGGAGCACTGCCATGGTGACAGATTGGCAATGCCAAGGTGCCAAGCTGACATTTTTTGCGTGTGAGGGCGATTAGGCCGGGATTGCCCCCGGTGGGTGTTGGGGGGTGTGGCGGAAGCCAGGGGACCCTCGCATGTTGTGTTTGGGCTGGGGGAAGGTCGGGAATTGTTTTGGGCGGGGTCCTCCGAGATCGACACACCATTTAAAAATGGTATCCCGACCTCTCGCTACAAGGGTCAGTTCTAGCGAGCCTTTGTAAAAAACAGGGCTATGTGGGGCCTCGGCCATGCGTTTCCCGTTTCGGCCCCTATTCAACACGAGTAACATTGAATAGCCACGTGTTTCTCGGCGCTGCGAGTGCCCGGAAACACGCGGCTAAATGTGTTCGCTCGGGAACTTTGTTCCCTTTTGGCAAGATCGCACCCAATGTTATTTTTTAAAATAAATTTAGAGTATCCAATTAATTTTTTCCAATTAAGGGGCAATTTAGCGTGGCCAATCCACCTGGCTTGCACGTCTTTGGGTTGTGGGGGCAAAACCTACGCAAACATGGAGAGAATGTGCAAACACCACACGGGCAGTGACCCAGAGCCGGGATCGAACCTGAGACCTCGCCGCCGTGAGGCAACAGGGCTAACCCACTGCGCAACCGTGCTGCTCCTATGACCAATGTTATAGTGAGCATCCACAGAAAGCTATCTGTTGTTGATCCACTTCAATTGGGAACTCCCTTTATGATGAATGTCAAAATTGTTATATATTATATTTTAATTTTGTGGCAGTATTGTTATTAAAAGCCCGAGTTAAGGTATGTATTTGTTGCAGTAATATTATTAAAGAACCTAGGTTAAGGTATCCAGTCTGTCTGTTAAAGCTGTAATTAAGAAGTTCTAAAAGGTTAGGTCATGATTGATTCTAACCATTTATTTGTTTATATTTAAAGCGCTAATACAACCTCCCCCTGACCTTCACGGGTAGGGTTCAGTCAGAAAAAATTAATATCCTCTAAAGGTTCCAATTTTGTTTCAGTGCATCCAATTTTCTTTGTGAAAGTCAGGAAACTGTTATATTCTTTTATTTGGACGGGTAAGACCTCATGGATTCGCAGGGTGTTTTTGCAAAGGGAAAGGCAGTCCGGGGGGGGGGGGGGGGGTCTATTATTTTATTGTTGGGCTGTGAATATTGAGAGAGTGCGGGGGTGGTGCAGGGGCCGGAGTCTGTGTGGGGGCGAATGGAGGGAGGTGCCTGTAGAGGCTGCAGTTTCAGAGCGTTGGTTAGGGCTCCTCTCCCATTCTCCCCGGCGAAATGGACTTCCAGTCCCGTGGTGGTGGCCATCTTGAGAACTTGGAGGCAGTTTAGGCAGCTGGGTGCTATGTCATTGTTGGTCCCAATCTGTGAGATTCATCGTTTTGTACCGGCGGCCTTGGACCCGTTGTTTGGAACATGGAGAGAGGAGGGGTTGGAGCGGTTTGGAGATTTGTTTGTAGATGGGAAGTTCGCCGATTTTGAGGAGTGGGTGGGTAAGTACCACTTCTGAGAGCTAGTCTGTTTCGGTATTATCAGGTATGCATCTTTGCACACAAGATTTCTTCCTTCCCCTTGGCGCCTCTGCCCTCGCTGATGGATGGGGTTCTTTCGGTGGTGGATGTAGGGAAAGGGAAGATGTCAGACATGTATAGTCAGCTCATGTCGATGGAGCAGGTTTCGCTGGATGAGGTTAAGAGGGAGTGGGTGAGGGATCTGGGCCAGGTGTTTCGGGGGGGGGGGGCGGATTGTGGAGTAAGGCTCTACAAAGAGTCAATTCCAACTCCTGATGTGCTAGGCTGAGGCTGATTCAGTTTAAAGTGGTTCACAGTGTACATCTGACCAGGGCACGGATGAGTGGGTTCTTCCCGGGAGTAGATGATAGATGCAAGCAGTGTTCTAAGGTTGGCACGCCATATGCACGTATTCTGGTCTTGTTCCAATCTTTTAGACTTTTGGGTCTCCTTCTTCAGCACCATGTTGGGAATCCTTGGTATTGAGTTGGAGCCTTGCCCTTTGGTGGTTTTCTTTCGGTTTCATATTTACCAGAGCTGCACGATGGGGGCGATGGCAGATGCCCTGGCCTTCGCCTTGCTAATATCCCGAAAACAGCTGTTGTTTCGATGGAAGTTCATAAGATATAGGAGCAGAATTAGGCCATTCGGCCCATCTTTGCCTTTGGTCCCGCCGAGTGCCCCGGCGTGGTTAAGTGACCTGATGGAGTTCTTACATTTACAAAGAATTATATGGAGAGGGTCGATAGAAGGGTTCTATTTGAGATAGCAGCCATTCATTTTCTACCGTCAGATGTTAGGGGTGGGGGGTGGCTTGGTCTTTGTTCTTTTTCGGTTTGGTTTTGGCAGAATGGAGGAGTTGAAATATTGTAATTCTTGGTTGAATATGGTTGTGATGGTGTTATATTTGAAAATCTTTTCTTGATAAAAGTATATATATTTTTTTAATTTATAAGGATAATGGAACATTGTTATGATTGCTGGAGATTCCCTGGAGAGTAGATAATTTATGAGCGGTTGCATTTAGTTCTTGCTAAGTTGGGTCTTGTGACATCTTCGTGGGATGCAAATGATGTCATTAATGGGAGGTGCCAGGTCTGTCAGTAGTATTGTAGTTTGGCATAGGATTTGAGTCTTGACAAGACAGAAGGATTTAAGTTGAACAGCATGGAACGGCACTTCTGGGAGTGTCCCGGGGAATTGGAGGCCCATAGATACACACCCTTTTGGCAGGATGGTACACTGGTACTGCTGGTGCGTCCTAGGACCCTGGCACTGCCAGCCTGGCACCCTGACACTGCCAGCCTGGCACACTGACATTGCCACCAAGGTGCTAGCCTGGCACTGCCAAGATGCCCAGGTAGCACCTCTTGCTGGCAGGGGCTCTGCCAGAGTACCGGGTTGGCACTGCTAAGGTGCCAAGATGGCATTTTCTGCGTGGTGGTAATCCGACCGAGGTGTACTGTGCGGGTGTTGGCGGCGGAGGGGGGGGGCCATTAAAAAACAGCGTCCCAATCTCTCGCTACATTGAGGAGTTCCGGCGAGTGGAGCTCCTCAGTGAACAAAACGGGGCTATGTACGTTCTCAGCCGCACGTTCGCCTCTGAGGTCCCCTATCTACCGTGAGTGCTGTTTCTAGTGTGTTTCTCGGCGTGCAAGCACCAGGAAACATGCGGCTAAATGCCCTTGCAATGGGACTTTGTTCGCATTTAGCTAAATCCCACCCATAGTCCCTTTTTGGGGCCATGGGGAGTTTCTCCCTGGTTAAGCTTTTCATCACTAGGGAACTAAACCCATTGACCATACTGGCACCTCTGAGATAAGGCCACCATTTTGAAAGTGGGCTTGTGGGACCCCCATAGCCCCCTCCCATGTGCAATGTCCTCCTCCTCCCCCCCCCCCCCCCCCACACACACACACACATACACACACACCCCAGTGATGATGGCCTGCTATGGGGGTCACTGAGTTTCCCCCCTTTTGAGGCCATACCATGCCCCTTTCAGGCCCGACCCTTCCATGACCCCCATCCTTCACCCCTCCTAACCTACCAGCGACCCCTTCATACCCACCCTGCACTTCCCCGCCCATCATACAGCTCCTCCACCCTCCTTTCATGGGCATGGCTCCCACAGCCCTGATCCTTAGCAGTGCCACCCTGACAATGGGGCATTCTGGCACTGGAACCCAGGCAGTGCTCGTGCCGGCTTTGTAGTGTCACCCAGGCATCTTCACAATGCCAGGGTAACGGTGCCAGTACCAAGGAGCTACCGCTTCATTTGTACAGAATGTAGCAACTGAATGTGTATTTTAGAGGAATACGGATGAACATTTTAGGAATTCCCCAGAATTCGGACAAAAATTCCCACTTGACTTATGAGCCTGTCTTGGTTTCGACATTGACGGAGCTGGTGTACTTCCTGTCATGAGTGGTATACGGTGCTTCCCTGAGTCATTCCAAAAGCAGTATGTTTACAGATTTGGTACGTTAGAAAACCATTGACATCTAAGATGTTAATTTTGCAGCATCTGGCTGCAGCTGAGCAGAGTCCTATCCTGTTCCCTCACCACAAATTCAGCAGTTGGAGATTACCGATTGATAACTGCCAAACAATTGAGGGATGGAGATTAGGATCAAGGCCACAGCAATTAAAAATAGATAGGTTTGTCACAAATGTGAGCGGTTGGCAGAAGGGCAAAACAAACTTGAAAGCCGGATGTCGACGGGATGGTTTGATAAGCGAGGAGTGAGTTGTTTCAGTGGGGCAACCCATAAGTTCGGGCTTCCTCACATGCATGTGACTCTTCCTTTCATTCACTCTCTTCCTCCCCCCTCCCCCCCCCCCCCCCCCCCACCCCCAATGAAGTCAGCCTGACTGACAAAGCAGAGAGCAGGCTGCAATTGGGGGTGTACAGGGCCTGCAGCTGCTCGTGCAAGTATGGTGGAACGATGAAGGGAGAGAAGTGCCTGATGTCCAATTCCCTGACTCGTTCTGGTGGGAGCTGTGGGCTCCAATTCGAGGGAAGGGAGATAAGCACTCTTGGTCCACAAGCAGTGCTATAAAGGGACTTTACTTCTCCCTGAAGTTGTCCTCTCATCCCATAAGGTCCCAGGTTTCTTGAGGCCTGGAATTCAAGCCAGCCACCTGAAACTTCTAAGGCCATTAAATATGAAGCTGCCAGCCTCATTAAGTTTAAATGGACAAGCAGGCGTCCTGAAATTGTTTGACTACCAGCTTCCTGTCCCGTCTGCTAAAACCAGAAGAGAGTGAATTGGAGGCTGTTTGAGGTTTTTAAAATGTTAACATTTCACCTGACCCCAAGTCATCCAAATTTGGGAATAGGGTGTCATGGTCACACCCTTATCAAGCACTCTCCTCCACACAGGAATAAACTTCCATTTGGAGATTATTACAAAGTTAATTCATTTGTTTTTGTGCCCTGTTTTTAGTACGTCTAAGTCTTTTTGCCTAAATTCCAGCAGGTGCTATTTTAACACAGTCAAGTCATTTCTTCCAATCAGTTTAAACGACACTGTGAATACATGCACTAAAAATAATGCGGTGAGGGGAATTGAACCTGTCAGTGGGACAAATGGGAATAGGTCACATTTCGAGAACTTGTGCAGTTGTAGATATTGGAGCTTTTGCGACCGGGAGCGGCATTGCCACTGGGGAAAGTGAGAGAGGCGCATGTACCCAACATCAACAGATTTTAAAATACAGACAGAAGATTCCGGAAATACCCAGCAGGTCAGGCAGCGCCTGTGGACAGAGAAGCAGAGTCAACTTTGTTTCTCTCCACAGACGTTGACGGACCCGCTGTGTATTTCCAGCGTTTTCTCTTTCTCGTATCAATTTCCACACCTGCAGTTTTTCACTTTTAGAGCAACCTTTTTTGGCCTTGATTGTGTCCTCATCTTCGAAATCTAGATTTACCTCAGACCCTGACGCAGACCCCCCACCCCCACCCCCACCCCCACCCCCGCAGCACGCTGGCCATCCAGATCAAGATGCCTGGTTGGGCCACAAGCTATCGATCAGACATAGATGTTTTGAACTATTTTTCAGAAACAGCAACAACCTTATAAATCTGCCAAATAAGTTGTCAGTGGGTGATTGGACAGCAGATTTCAAACTGTTGGCTTTTATCATATTCTCTTCATGAATGAAACAATGTTTGACCATGTTTTTCTGCCAGATAGTTGTACCTACTTCACAGTCTGTTAAAAGAAAACAAAAATGCAAATGTTCCTGTGTGCATGCGTGGTACTGTTTAAGCAGGCCCAGCGAGTCTGCACTGAACCTCCGAAAGAGCACCCACCCAGGCCCCATCCCGGTAACCCCACCTAACCTTTTGGACACTAAGGGGCAATTGATCATGGCCAATCCACCTAACCTGCACATCTTTGGACTATGGGAGGAAACCAGAGCACCTGGATGAAACTCACACAGACACAGAGTGGACCATCACACAGGCAGTCACCTGAGGTCGGAATCGATCCCGGGTCCCTGGCGCTGGAAGGCAGCTGTGCTAACCACTGTGCCACCCTGTTTTCGAAGCTGGAGTTGGTAAATGGTTGAGTTTAAACTTGTCCAGTAAAAAACGCTCAATGTTGTCTCACATGACGCTGCTTCACTTTCACATAATTAATAAAGTAGTGTCGCTATATCTGTTTAACGTTGCCACTATCACTTTAACATCATTTGCCACAGATGTCCTCTTCTGTGGCCTGCCTGGTCACATGAACTTTCCCACAGTGCTTCCGCCCTCGGTCCCTCTTCTCCCTGTTGCTGGCGTTGCCGACCCCTGCTCTTGTCCCTGCCTCCCAACCCCTTTTTCTATCTCAGTCGATGGGTTCTTCAATTGCTGCTGTTCTGGCTACTGGCTTCCATTCTGAACCCGCACTGAAGTCCGTTGCTCCATCTAGTGGCAGAACTTGGTCAGGGGATATTAGCTGCTATCCGCACTGACCACATTCTGCCACTAGATGTGGCTTGGTCAATCTAAAACAGTGTTTTTCAAACTTTTTAATCCCGGGACCCACTTTTACAAACGGGCCGACCTTCGAGACCCACGCCGGACATCCTTCCCGATCCATGCCGGCCGACCTTTGCGACCCACCTCGACCAACCTTCGTGACCCACGTCGGATGGCCTTCACGACCCATGCCGGCCGACCTTTATAACACACCATTTTCGCTTACCTTTAATGTCACAGGTGAAACTGCTTGGTCCTCACGTTTTCACTCCAATCAGGTTCACAGGACAAGAGAGCAATGCACATATCAGGTGCAGAGTTCAGCCACTTCCTTTTAGTCGTCCTCATCTTTGTTAGGACGGAAAATCCAAACTCACACATGTAGGTCGTTGTGCAGGGCGATAGCAACAAAATGCTTGTTTTACTCAGCACTGGATACGCCTCTGAGGCGCTACTCCAGCATGCTGACAGCCTCCTGGACTTCTGGCGTGTTTTTAATGTGCTGTCACAGGTGAGATGCAGAAGTTTAGTCTCTTCATTTAGAGTCAGCTGTAAGTTAATAATTGACTCTGGGGTCTCACTCTAAAGGATTTTTCGCCCACTGCTTCTCTTTCAAAATCTGAATCTTCTCCTCTAGAAAGTAGCGACAAAAAATAATGATCAGCGCGGCCAGATAGGACTGAATAAGGCTTGCCTTATTAACAAACCTGTTTTCTTCAATGTGCCATAGCATTGTGAGGAACATATAGTAGTTTTGGATTTGTACTCGCACTTGCTAAACTTTCGGTGACTTTTGGAAAGCCTCTATTCCTTCCCAGTGCTGAAAGCAATCATCATCCTTGCCTTGAAATTTGTGGTTCAGTTCATTTAGAATTGAAAGGATGTCTGTAAGGTAAGACATAGTTTGCATCCAACTCTCATTTTCCAGTACTTTCCTGCACATAACACACATGGGCTTTGCATCCTGATTTGCATTGGCACAATTAACAAAGCCATACTTCAAGAAATCATCTTTATACTGCTTTGTTACCGATTTCAGTTTCTCCAGAGACCCTGGGGCTCCGTATACAGCTCACACTAGCACTGCTTTGTCTTTCCATGGACTCTCCTGCGCAACTCATATTCGCACTGCTTTGTCCTGCCGTGTACTCTTCTGTGCAGCTCTCTCCAACAGATTCAGCTGTGAAATCCTGGCCGATTTGTGTCTCTGGCCCTCTCTTCCTTATAACAAAGCGGTCCATCTTCAGTTCTTCACAGTCCTGTTGCTTGCTTTCTCCCAGCTAGAAAATTGAGGAATCTTTTCTCTGTGATGTCGCACCAAAAGCAGGGATGAACAGGGCATATAATGTTGGTGTATGTGCAGGGCGCGTGACCTGTTCTCTTCCACCATTTCTAGTGGGAGGACTGCATCGTTCACATTTAAAACCCAGTTGCAGTCGGCATTTTCAACTTAAAAGCTGGTCGCGGCCATTGGGTGCTTCTCCCGCAATCGGGAACGCCGTGACCGATCACTCCATGACCCTCCTGACACCTGCAGTTTGAAAAACTGTGATCTAAAAGCACTGTACTGGAGGGGAGTATAATTTTAAAACAGTTTAGATTGTAATTTGGATTCCTTTTATTTCAGTGATGTATTTTATTTTGCAAGTTATTCCAGCTAGGTGTGCACCGGCTGTTAATGTATGGTACATTATTTCAGCATCTTTCTGGATGTGAAATCTCTGACAGAATGTACCTCGACTTTAACAGTGATTCCTGTGGGAACCTATGATTCAGATAAATTAAAGTTGCAATATCCAGGAATGCAACCACAACTTTAATTGAGGACAGACGGGCAGCAGAGGCGCAGTGGTTAGCACTGCTGCCTCACGATGCCGAGGTCCCAGGTTCGATCGCGGCTCTGGGTCACTGTCCGTGTGGAGTTCTCCCTGTGTTTGCGTGGGTTTCCCCCCACAACTCAAAGATGTGCAAGCTAGGTGGATTGGCTATGCTAAATTGTCCCTTAATTGGAAAAAATGAATTGGGTACTCTAAATTTACAAAAATAAAAATTGCCCCTTAATTGGAAAAAAAAATGGAGGACTTACCATGATCAGATAGGCAGCATGATTGATAGTTGTAAAATAGTTCTGTGTTGAACAAAGGGCATTTTATTGCACAGTCTTTTTGCCCATTGAAACTTGTAGAGAAAGTTGCAAAATATGTTTTGTTTTTCTAACAAGGGCCATATTATTCTGATAATTGATGGAATTTGTGTTCTTGAAACAAGGGCATTACTGGCATCCTTATTTGCCCGAAGAGTATTGAGAGGAAGCCATGTAGTGTGGGACTGGAGCTATGTGGGTAAGATCAGCTTTGGCAGATGGGTGCCTCTTGAAGGATATGAGAGCAGAGATGGCTAAGAGGAGACTGTGATAGAGGGTGTTTAAAATCATAAACGTTTAGATAGGGTTAAAGAAAGAGAAACTGTACATATGGATGGTGCATAGAGGTATGGAGGGTGCGTGGACATATGGATGGTGCATGGAGGTATGGAGGGTGCACAGACATATGGATGGGGTATGGAGGGTGCATGGACATATGGATGGTTATCACCACAATCATCAAGGTTATTGTTTAACCGGGACTAGTTCGAGATACTGTTACACTAGTTGCCGTGAACCTGCCATTCTGCTCTCAGAACTCTGGACAGATGTTTAACTACCTGGAAACCTTCAAAATTACACTGGTGAAATTGCAAGCCATCTTGGAACTTAAGTAGGCAACCTACAATAGATTAGCTAAGCGAGGCTAACACCACGGGGAGCGAAACACAATTGCAAATATCACAGGGGTATTAATTGCATTTCTGTGTGTTCACCCACCCATTTGACAATTAAGCTCAATGACTCTACACTGTAACATTTCCTTTGTTAAATGATGTTGAACACTTGAGCAAGAATGCGCCTTTTTATTCTGGCATTTCAACCAGGTGGCACCAGTTTGTGAACATTCTATTAATTGTACTAATGAAGAATCAATGAAATGACTGGGCTCGAATGGTCTCCTTTGCACCGTAGTTGGTGTAAGGTGAAGGGAACTAAACTGTCCATGTTGTGACCTAATTGGCACTAAAATTGTCAGTCACACTCTGACCACACTGACGCCTTGTGTAGGAATTTCAATCACAGGGGAATAGGTGGCATGGAGGTTTGAGTTCCATTCCGGGGAACAAGTTGCTAAAGGATGCCACTGGAGCCAATCTTTTTCTTTTAGAGTGCCCAATTCATTTTTTTCCAATTAAGAGGCAATTTAACGTGGCCAATCCACCTACCCTGCACATCTTTGGGTTGTGGGGGCGAAACCCACGCAAACACGGGGAGAATGTGCAAACTCCACATGGACAATGACCCTGAGCCGGGATCGAACCTGGGACCTGGCGCCGTGAGGCAGCAGTGCTATCCACTGTGCCACCATGCTGCCCTGCTGGAGCTAATCTTTACTCAGCCTTGCATTTATTTACATAGAGAAATATTACAAGCATACACTTCCTAACTAAACACACCACGGTTTTAAAAATTGTCTCTTTATATGTGCTCAAATCAAGCCCCAATTAATACCCTCCACCTGCATGTAAGTAAGCACATTTAATATACGGTTATAGCATAAATTGTTTGTTTCTGGAAGGTAAAAGGTATGTCCAAATAGAGCCCACAATGTTGCGTTGAAGTATCTTGTCCTCTTAATTCATGTCCTACCCAACATGGCTGTGCAACACAAAATTACTGCTAATTTGGCCCGATTATGGCAGTCCCACTCAGTGAATACAGGAAGAAATGAGAAGGATTCCAGGCGCGCGGACATGCTGGGTAGCAGGCCTGCCTAAGGGCTCCTAGGGGCACTGTTTCTAAAATTTAAAAATAAAGATGAAAACACGAAACCTTTCTTCAGCCTTCACCCCCCCCCCCCCCCATACACACTCCCAATACCCCTTTCTTGCCAATCGATGCCACCTCATACCCCCATCCAACCCAGTGTACTCCATACCCTCTATGCCACCCATGCCCTTCCACCCACACCCCATGCCCTTTCTAGGCCCTATCCCAATGCAATGCCAACTCACAACCTCGTACCCACCAACCTTTGCCCTTACACCTACCATGCCAACGCACCTAGTACTCCACCATGGGCAAACCTCAGAATCTGTGCAGAATTGAGATAAAATAAAGTTACATAAAATAAAGTTTGAAGCATCCATTGCAGACTTCATTGTATTGAAAGAAAACACTAATTCATAAAAACCTATTTACTGCATTTACATTCCTTCAGCTAAATAACCTTTTAACAACAAACAATTCAAGTGCGCAAACCCTTTTAACAACAAGCAATGGAATTCATAGTCCCACAACAAAGAGTCTGGAACCACTCGTAGCTGTCAATCAAATTAAAATGGCAGGCACCTAATCGTGATTGTGGATGGTTTTGAAATCAGTCATGCAGCGCTAACCCGTAATGGAAGCCTTCATGCTGTGTCAACAGCCAGAGTGAAATAGCAAGGACATTTTTTTTTCTAACACTCCAGGAATTTTATTGCAAATATTTAAAGGGAAGGACTCTTGTATGCCTTGACAGTGTGACAGCTCCCTTTGACAGATGCATCTGACAGTTTTGACAGTTGATTTTGACAGGTTCAATGAGCTTGATAGTAATGTGTTTATGTCCTTTTTACACCCATTTATGTATACTTTTAACTGTTCCAAAGAGCACCAGACCTCCACCAAGAGGCACCTTACCTCCCCTAATGGTGGCCTAAGACTATATCCGTACCTGTTCAAATGGGTGCAACAGCTATCCAAACAAATCTACTAAGTTCAGACCTGCCCCGAGCTGGTCTAATCCGCACACGCTGGGTTTCCTGGCCTACCAAAATCCAACCTCAGTCGTGGTAACTGATGATTGAAATGGCCAGCTGCCTCCATAAACCACACACGCACAAAACACCGCCGACCCCAGTTCCACCCTCTCCATGTCAGAGAGCCAGTCCATCGTGGTGAAAATCTGGACCCAGGTTTACCCGGCCTAGCTTGATGCTGACAGTGGGGGCCTGCTGCAGTCAGGATCGAAAGCAGGATAAGGCAGCAGCAGGGCCACCTACCCATCCACCTCAGATTCCTTTCGCAGCTGCAGGTGCCCAGGGATCCCCGCAACAGTGGTAGCCTAGCTGCAAAAGCCATTTTCACTTTTAAATTCAACAAGGTTGGAGAGAGCGCACCTTCATTTTGAAGCACTCTCTCCCTTACTTACCTCCTATGGTAGCCTGCTGCGTATTTTAAGGTGGAAGGCCTCTGATTGACCCTCCAGCATTAAGAACTTACCCACCATGCTTAGCTTACCTGGCCAGCGAGCTCACCCTTTTGGGTATTAGTTTGGTCCGGGGAAAATCACGAGTCACAGTTTCCCACACGGTGCGGTCTTCTGACCCATATTTGAGCCTGATCGCAGGTTTCAGAAACCCACAAGGAAAATCCTGCCCTGGGTGCCTGAAATGGACAATATTTCATTTCATAACACTAATGCTCATGTTGAGCACACGTATTTCCACAAAAAGAGTCACTGGGACAATAAGCGGTTCTCTTCAGAAAGTAAGGAGTTTGTGGGAGGATCTATAGACCGGGAACTGGGAAGGTTTGTTATTGAAACTGGGTGCAAACAAAGACACAGCCCAACTCTTTCACTTCATGACCATAAAATCAGAAGAGTGCATTTTATGTGTAGATGTGTGGAGGATTGAAAGAAAGGCCACTTTAAAAAAAAAAAAATTAGATGTGAGTGTGTCGTTGGCTAGGACAGCATTTATTGCCTTTGTTCAGAGGGCATTTAAGAATCATAGAATCCCTACAGCGCAGAAGGCGGTCATTCAGCCCATCAGGTCTGTACCGGCCCCTGCTCCGATAGAGCACCCTACCGAGGTCCAATCCCCCGCCCCATCTACGCAACCCCAACCGACCTTTGGACACTAAGGTGCAATTTAGCATGGCCAATTCAGCCAAACCTGCACACCTGTGGACGGTGGAAGGACACCAGAAGAAACGCACGCAGACATGGGGAGAATGTACAAACTCCACACAGACAGTGACCCGAGGTCAGAATTGAACCCGGGTCCCTGGAGCTGTGAGGCAGCAATGCTAACCGCTGCGCCATCGTGCCACCCTCCGAGTCAACCACAATGCTGTGGAATCACATGTAGGCCAGACTAGAAAAGGATGGCAGATTTCCCTAAAGACCATTAGTGAACTAGATGGGTTTTCAGCACAATTGGCGATGGTTCCATGGTCAGCATCAGATGTTCTAATCCCGGATTTTTATTGAATTCAAATTTCAGCATCTGCTGTGGTGGGAATCAAACCCAGGTCCTCAGAGCATTACCCCGGGTCTGTAGACTACTAGTCCAGTGACAATACCACGATACTACCACATTCCTCTCAGCAATCATTGTCTCTCGAAAGAGTATGTATTCTAGAGAAGCCATGTGATGAGTGGGGGAGAAATATAATATTTTCTGCATACTTTTTTCCAGGCTGCAGAATGAGAAATGGATGAATGTTCGAGTAGGAGACGTAATCAAATTGGAAAACAATCAGTTTGTGGCAGTAAGTACTGTTGTTGAGAACTTAATTATTTATAAGTTTGCCCTCGGGATCTGGGGGCCCTGTCAAGGCTGTGTTTAAACTGAGAAGGTGGCATTGTACAATCTCCTTAAACAACTCCAGTCTCATTATATTGAAAGTGGTGCCACTGATTATATAAATATTTTAAAATATGTCAGTAGTTCTTTATGCTATTCGGCAAAATTCCCTAACCATTCATGCGTCAAACTGTGATTCAGCTCTATCTGTCTCCCATTTCTTTTAAACAGTGTTTGATTTAAGTCAGCCCAAAGCGAACCTACTTCAGATCAACCAATCTTGTAGCATTAAAGCAATGCTTACCTACACATCATAGCAAAAAACTATTCTGTATAGTTGTAATGATGCACTTTCACAGCCTTCATTGGAAACACAAAAGGTATTTATTCATAAGAAGAACTGAACAACAGTACATCATCCCACACGGCTGCCCGAAAATATAATTAGCAGCGATATGAGGAAAGATACAATTAATAGACAATTTTATTGGATTTAGAGCACTGCCGCTAGCCATATGGGCTCACTGATTCATTTATTTCGGAATTCATTCCATCATTAGATGGTTCCAATTCTCTTCCCGCACTTAATGGTGCATTAAGGTAGACTTTGATAGTTGCCTGTTTCCACAGCTAAGCATGCTCGGAACAGGTCGCTGGTCTGTCGCTAGAGGCTTATAGCTTGAGGGACGCCATTCCACATCAAGTGTGGCTCCTAGCATGTTGGAACGATTTTTTCAGGCTGACACGAACCTGTTTGGCTGCGTTATGAATGCACCCCGGCTGGAGCAGTGGTTAGCACTGGGACTGCGGCGCTGAGGATCCAGCTTCAGATCCCGACCCTGGGTCATTGTCCATGTGGAGTTTGCACATTCTCCCCATGTCTGCGTGGGTTTCACCCCCACAACCCAAAGATGTTCTGGTTAGGTGGATTGGCCACACTAAATTGCCCCTTAATTGGAAAAGAAAAATAATTGACTACTCTAAATTTATTTTTAAAAATGAATGCACCCCAGCAAATCTTCTGCCTGACAGAGGACTCCACCTCTTGAAGTGGAGTCCTCACTCTCACTCACTCCCAATTGGTCCCCCATTCTAGGTGACCCTTACTCTGCTGTGTTGCCCTTAAAGGTGACAATGACCACAAATCACCATAATGTCATACTGACCCTGTCCTTAAAAAGGCGAGTGCAAAGAGCAAATCATGCATGGTGTTAGCGAAGATGAATCTGCAGAAATCACTACACGCTCAGAGTCTTGGTCCAGCCTTCAAAAGTAGTTTATTTTACACCGGTGGGGAAAGCGCCTGGTCTATCCCAGTGCTTTTTCAAAGATCAGCAGAAAAGGTTCAGCATTTATACACTTTTGTAGAAAGATACATTCACACAGTTCAACATGACTGGAAGTTGTCCCGTCAAAGATAATCGCTATTTCATTGTTTTAAGGATCAGAGACATCGAAATACATTTCCGTATGATAGCCTAGTAAGCGCTCCCCATTCATGAGAGAACAGGAGCATCCACTCACAGGCGGATCACATGGTT
This sequence comes from Scyliorhinus torazame, assembly GCF_047496885.1. NCBI lineage: Eukaryota > Metazoa > Chordata > Chondrichthyes > Carcharhiniformes > Scyliorhinidae > Scyliorhinus > Scyliorhinus torazame. The sequence goes on from NC_092718.1 coordinate 36,128,106, forward strand.
TGCATTCATAGAAACCAGGGTGCCTTTAACAAGTGAGCCCGGCCTTCTCTATTTATGTTTTAAATCACTGTTCCCCTTGCTCTTTATTTTAACTCATGTTATCCCTGGTTGCTGTCTGGTTTCAGCTGTTATCAGGAACTTAGGTTGAGTGTCTTATCAGTGTGTCTTTGTGTTTGTGCTAATGTCTTTGAGGGTGTGGGCTGTTTCAGATTTGCTATGTCCAGGCAGGACACCATTTTCTCTATGGTGTCAGTTCTGAGCTACAGCATCCCTGTCCTAGATTATCACACAATGGATGCTGGGTACCACCTTTGTACCCTGGCTAAAGGGGGTCAATATTTGCCCCCTCCAACACAGGGTATATTCATCAATGCAGATGTCATGCTTTATTACATACGGAGACCATCTTTAAGTTGCTGGGCGTTTCTAAACTGTAATCTCAAACTGATCAGCATATTCACACTTTCCGAGTTTCTGATCAAACTACAACTGAACTCTTGGAATGGCCCATTCAGCAAAATGGCAGTCAGTCCTAAAGTGCCGAACCATAGAATCATAGAATTTACAGTGCAGAAGGAGGCCATTCAGCCCATCGAGTCTGCACCGGCCCTTGGAAAGACCACCCTACATAAGCACACGCCTCCACCCTATCCCCGTAACCCAGTAACCCCACCTAAGCTTTTGGACACTAAGGGGCAATTTATCATGGCAATTCCACCTAACCTGCACGTCTTTGGACTGTGGGAGAAAACCGAAGCACCCGGAGGAAACCCACGCAGACACGGGGAGAAAGTGCAAACTCCGCACTGACAGTTGCCTGAGGCCGGAATTGAACCCGGGACCCTGGAGCTGTGAGGCAGCAGTGCTAACTATTGTGCCCCGGTGCCGACCAAGTCACTTCAAACTGAGCTTCACTTTCACATAAGAGTGCAGTAAAATGTTTGAAAATATTCCTCTCATTGGAAAACATTCAAAAATTCACCATAACACCGCAGGATTTTTAAAAAATGTATCATTTCATGGGATGTGGCTGGCCCATCATTTATTGCCCATCCCTAATTCCCCTTGGGGGGGCATTTCAGAGTTAAACACATTGCTGCGGATCTGGACAATAATCTATATTGTCACAAGTAGGCTTACATTAACACTGCAATGAAGTTACTGCAAAAAGCCCCAAGTCGCCACATTCTGGCGCCTGTTCGGGTACACTGAGGGAGAATTCAGAATGTCCAAATTTCCTATGTAGGCCAGACCTCGTAAGGTTTGCAGATTTCCTTCCCTAAAGGACATTTGGTGGACCGGATGGGCTTTTGAAATGAAATGAAATGAAATTTGCTTATTGTCACAAGTAGGCTTCAAAAGAAGTTACTGTGAAAAGCCCCTAGTCGCCACATTCCGGCGCCTGTTTGGGGAGGCTGGTACGGGAATTGAACCGTGTTGCTGGCCTGCCTTGGTCGGCTTTTAACGACAATTGACGATGGTTTCATGGTCATCATTAGACTTTTCATTCCAGATTTTTATTGAATTCCAATTTCACCATTTGCATTACCCTAGGTTTCTGGATTACTAGCCCAGTGACAATACCACTGCCTCCCCCTAATGTGAGCATGCAACATAGAGCCACAATACTTGCTTTCTCTCACACTTATCTATCATGTAAACAGTTTTTATTTTTTGCCATACTTCTACTAACCTCTGGTTTATCAATCCAATGTGACTCACTCCCGTGGCAGCCCTTTTAGCTCCATATCCTAGCACTGTGTTATACCGACTGACTTGCCTGTCTCCCCAGTATAGAAAAGTGAAATAAATTGCATAATGTAGAATCCTGCTTTGTCTTTTCTAGATCCATTCTGCCTTCTAACTGCACTTGTTGCCTTTCACCTTTCTGTTAGTCTCCCTGCTTTCAAGTAGCGGTGAAGTCCTCCCGCAGATATTACAACTTCCTATTCACTTTTATCACCCAATTCTGGGAATTCACTGTCCCCCACGATGTGGGGGAGGCGGGGGAGGAAATGGGGAGCAGGGTCTGAACAGGGTGATTCAGTGAGTTTGAACTCGAAGCAAAGGCAAAACAAACAATGTCAATAATTCCAGAATGACAGAGAACTTCCTATTCACTTCTGTCACCCAGTTCTGGGAATTCACTGTTCATTTTTATAGATGAACCATTGCTACAATTGTACAGAGTTGGCGAGACCACACCTGGAGTAATGTGCAAAGTTTTGGTGTGCATGCCTAAGGAAGCATTATACTTATGTCGGAGACAGAACAGCTCAGATTCACTAGACTGGCTCCTGGGAAGAGAGTATTGACCTATGAGGCTGAGTAATTTGGGCCTACACTCGTTCTGGGGTTTAGAGGAATGAGAGGTGATCGCATCGAAACCTACAAGATTCTGAAAGGGCTTGGCATGGGAGGCACCCCAGATGTTGATTTTCTTGGTCGGGGAATCTAGAAGATGGGGGCGCAGTCTCAGGATAAGGGGCCAATTGTTTAGGACTGAGATGAGGAGAAATTTCTTCACTGAGGAGGATTGTGAATCTTTGGAATTCTCTACGGAGGGTTGTGGATGCTCCATCGTGGAGTACACTTGCCACTGACATGGACAGACCTTTCGGCTCTTGGCAGGCTCAGCATATGGGGAATGGGCAGGAAAGTGGAGTTGAGATTGAGGGTCATCCATGAGGTACTGAACGTGTAGCCACCTGGGTTGGCCACTTCCCGACTTAAAATGGAGGTCCGCAAAGGCTGCAGGGAAATTCAGCCAACACAGGCAAAAACTAGTAAGTGCAGAAATCCTGTGTATTAGAACTTGCAAAAGCCCAGACAGCACTGAAACCAGCAGCCATCTGCATACTAATGAGCGATCCCCGGGTACAATGGAAACATTTAAGGTCAATAAGGCCATGCCAGACATCGGAACGTAGTCCAATAATTTGAAACCAGGTACGGGGTCCGCCCCAAACGGCGGGAAGCCCCTGGGAACTATAAAGTAGAGTCCCCAAGTTCAAATCGTCCTTCTTGGCAGGGTCACTCAGCAGCGAATAAACCCCTGAGAGTGAACTGCCCAAGCTGCCGCATCAACCAAGTAAATCTCCAGTCAATGCTCGCTACGAGATAGGCACTCCTAGCTACCAGTCCATACCAGCTTTTAAATCCTGCAGTTTCAGAACCTGAACGAAAGGTCATTTGTTCCCCTGACCTGGTGGGCCAATTCCGAAGCTAAGTATAGGCCTTTTAGTGATAGAGAATAGTCTGGAAAGTAGAGTTTATGCATGAGTAGTGATTTACTGTGTATAATAAATGTGTTTTGATTTGAATCTTACTAATTGGTGTGTTGAGTTATTGATCAGTACTTGAACTTGAACCTCGTGGCGGTATCATAAAGATACCTGGCGACTCTAGAGCAAAGGTTATAGAAACAGAGCAAATTCAGTAAAGACCCAACGGGCAACGAATTAAGAGCTAACCAAAGTTAGCAACAAACGACAGAACAGATTCAAGCGGCTGAATGATCTCCTTCTCCTATTTATTATATTTATTGTGTCCTTACAGTCATAAAGGTATAGTGTTGCATTTTCAGGATGCTAATTGGCTGTGTTTATGAAATTTGATTTTGGTTGATTTTTTTTCCTGATGTCTACTTACAGGCTGACCTGTTGCTGCTATCGAGCAGTGAACCACATGGACTTGGTTATGTCGAGACAGCCGAGCTTGATGGGTGAGAATATTTTTCTTTATTCATTTACGGATTTGCTAGGCCAGCATTTATTGCCTGTTCCTAATCTTAAACTGCTCTGTGCAATGCTGCAAGATCAGTTCAACTTGCTAATCAATGGGGTGCTGAATTGAAGTCAAGCTGCCACTGAGCGATGGCAAGTAATTTAATGGCCAGTGGAATCGGTAGATTATTATCCAATGAGGTATGTGTTAACTGTCCGATTAGAGTAGTCCTCCCCTGAGAATTTTCTCAAATCCTGGGCAAAGTGCTTCACAACCATATGCTCTCGAAGTGTTATCACTGTTGGAGTACAGGAAAAATGGCAACCGATCTCTGCACTGCAAGATCCCACAGACAGGTACATATTCCTGAGCTTGTAGTATTAGATTCTTATGCTTCTTTAACAAATCAAATGTGCTAACTCTCTCTCTGCCCATGCAGAGTTCATCCCTCCTTTAACAGTGGGCATGGGGATGAGACCTTTCCTTTAGTGTACCATCTACCGTGAACCCCTTTTTTTACAGAAAACATTTACAACTCTCTACAGCAGCAGCACTGCTCGGCTAGTGCCGCGCCTAACCCCCACTATGTTCTCCCCCATCTGTGAGAGGTTGGTGATGTCTAGCCCTCAGACCTGTTGTGTTCAGCAGCAAGTCATGAAGGCTACCCAGAGGTTTGTTGGGGAGATACCAGGTCTGTGCGTTTTGTTCTTTTCGTCTCTCACAAAATGCTTGCTCCCGCTGGCATCCCGTTTTGTAACCCAACCACCAGCTAATAAAACCTGCCCAATGAGAGAAGTGAGCAGGAATGACGGCAGTCCTGTGCTTCAAATTTGTGACCTCCAGATTTGTACCTAAAAGTTCCTAATGCCCAAGTCACTTCTATTTTCAAATTTTCTCAGTACTTCTTCCTTCTCAACAGCTACACCTGCAACTCATATCAGCACAGACGGCACAGTGGTTAGTGTCGTGTTTGGTGTTCCGATACACAAACGAACCAACACGGTTGTAGATGGTACAACTCTGTTTCATTATTCTGTATAATAACAACTGTTAACTTCTGGCTGTGGTTCGTACTTCACCAGTTAACCTGTGGACCCAGCCCTAGCACTATCTTAGAGAGGCACTCAGCACATGGTGTAAGTCTGAGTGGCACGCTGTGAGCTCTGTGCTATCTCCTGGTGGAATGAGCGGGAACTGTGGTGTTCCCTGTTTTATAGTGTGTGTGCTCTCACTTGTGATTGGCTATGATGTTGCGTGTGTGTTGATTGGTCCGTCGACCTGTCCATCAGTGTGTGTGTGTGTGTTTGCACCATGATATGTTAATATGGATATCATGACATCCCCCTTTTCACAAGAATACGTGCCTACATGGTAATAAATATTGGTGTGTACTGAGTGCGGCTGAGTATGTGTGTGCAATATTTACAACATGTACATGAGGCTAAACTATATACATAGGCAAGTGTCAGGTGCAACATAGCAATGAGTGCAATCATCAAATATCGAAAGAGAACTCCAGAAATGACAAAAAGAGAAACACGTTAACATTGTTGCACAACAATTCAGTGAGTCCAATGTGCAAACAGGCTCATAATTCCAGCCTAGTAGGTGGGCGACGAATTTGGGTTGACCGCTTCAAGTGTGTGTCAGGATCCTCCGGCTGAGGAATGGGCCTGGCCATGGGCGATAGAGGAATAGGCAGAGTGGCAGGAAGCTCCACGAAGTCAACATCAGGCACAACAGGAGGGCGTGTCACCGGTGCATGATCACGTAGCGAGCGTGGAAGCACCCAAAGGGCCCACCGATTACGCCGGCGAATGAGTCATCAGGCATGCGAACCAGGAACGAGCGGGGAGCCACGCGGCGGAGAACCTCGGCAGTTGCCGACCAGCCGCCCTCTGGTAGGTGTATGCGGATGTTGTCTCCAGGCGCCAGGGCAGGAAGATCAGTTCTCCGAGTGTCATGTGCCACCTTCTGCTGAGCACGCTGCTGTCGCATCCTTTGCAGTACTGGAGCATGGTCGGGTTTAGGAATATGAATGGATGGCACAGTGGTCCTGAGGGCGTGACCCATCAACAGCTGGGCTGGTGAGAGGCCTGTGGATAGTGGGGCTGAGTGATAGGCCAGCATGGCTAAACAGAAGTCAGATCCGGCATCAGCAGCCTTGCAGGGGAGCCGCTTGACGATATGGACGCCCTTTTCCGTCTTGCCATTTGACTGGGGATGCAGAGGGCTGGACGTCACGTGTGTGAAGCCATATGAAGCGGCAAAAGAAGACCATTCTTGGCGCGCAAAACAGGGCCCATTGACATGACGGTAAGCGGAATGCCATGCGAGCGAAGGTTTCTTTACATGCTCCGATTACAGCTGATGATGTCAAGTCGTGCAGGCGTATGACCTCCGGATAATTGGAAAAATAGTCAATTATAATGACGTAGTCCCTGCCGAGCGCATGAAAGAGGTCCACACCCACCTTTGCCCAGGGGGATGTTACCAACTCATGGGGCTGAAGCGTCTCAGGGGGTTACGCCGGCTGAAACCTTAGGCAGGTGGGGCAGTTGAGCACCATGTTGGCGATGTTGTCGCTGATGCCTGGCCAGTACACAGCTTCTCGGGCCCTCCGCCTGCACTTTTCAACCTCGAGATGGCCTTCGTGCAATTGTTCGAGGACAAGCCTGTGCATGCTGTGTGGGATCACAATCCGGTCCAACTTCAAGAGGACACCATCAATGACGGCCAAGTCGTCCCGGACATTGTAGAATTGTGGGCACTGCCCCTTGAGCCACCCTTCCGTCATGTGGCGCATCACACGTTGTAGTAGGGGGTCAGCCGCAGTCTCACGGCGAATGTGGGCCAGACTTGCATCAGTAGCTGGCAGATTGGCCGATGTGAAGGCTACATGTGCGTCGACCTGACAGACGAACCCCCCCCCCCCCCCCCCGATTCGGGCGGTGTGCTCACTGATCTGGACAGGGCATCCGCGATGATGATATCCTTTCCCGGGGTGTAGACCAGTTGGAAGTCGTACCTCCAGAGCTTGAGCAGAATGCGCTGGAGGCGAGGGGTCATCTCATTGAGGTCCTTTTGTATGATGCCGACCAGGGGGCGATGGTCGGTTTCCACGGTGAACTGAGGAAGACCATACACATGGTCGTGGAATTTATCTATGCCGGTTAACAAACCCAGGCACTCCTTCTCAATTTGTGCATAGCGCTGTTCTGTGGGGGTAATGGTCCGCGAGGCATAGGTGACGCATAGGCCCATGATGCAGTGTCGTCCCGTTGCAGGAATACCGCCCCAATGCCGGACTGGCTGGCATCAGTCGAGATCTTTGTATCTTGAGTAGTGTCGAAGAACGCCAATACCGGAGCGGTGGTGAGCCTGATCTTGAGCTCCTCCCATTCCTTATGGTGTGCGGGAAGCCACTGGAACTCCATAGTCTTCTTCACTAGGTGGCGAAGAGCCGTTGTGTGGGAGGCAAGGTTGGGAATAAACTTCCCCAGGAAGTTGACCATCCCGAGAAAGCGTAGCACTGCCTTCTTGTCTGCCGGCTGCAGCATGGCTGCAATAGCTGTCACTTTGTCTGCATCCGGACGCACCCCTGACCGGGATATGTGGTCCCCCAGAAACTTTAGCTCAGTTTGGCCAAAAGAACACTTGGCTCGGTTGAGGCGCAGACCGTGTTCTCGTATCCGAGCAAAGGCGCGCTGGAGATGACTGATGTGCTCCTGTGGTGTGGTGGACCAGATGATGACGTCGTCAACATAGACGCGCACCCCTTCGATGCCCTCCAACATCTGTTCCATGATGCGATGAAACACCTCGGATGCCGAGATGATGCCAAACGGCATCCTATTGTAGCAGTATCTGCCAAAGGGAGTGTTGAAAGTACACAGCTTCCTGCTGGACTGATCCAGCTGAATCTGCCAAAAGCCCTTTGAGGCATCAAGCTTGGTAAAAATTTTAGCCCGGGCCATTTCGCTCGTGATTTCTTCCCGTTTGGGTATGGGGTAGTGTTCCCTCATGATGTTGTTGTTCAGGTCTTTCGGGTCGATGCAAATCCGGAGTTCGCCAGTGGGCTTTTTTATGCACACCATGGAGCTGACCCATGGCGTTGGCTCCGTGACCCGGGAAAGCACTCCTTGGTCCTGCAGATCCTGCAGCTGCTGCTTGAGGCGGTCCTTGAGTGGTGCTGGGACTCTACGCGGTGCGTGAATGACCGGGGCGGCGTCCGGTTTGAGCCGTATTCGGTAAGTGTAGGGCAGTGTGCCCATGCCCTCGAAAGCCTCCTGGTTGTGGGCGAGGAGCGAGTGGAGCTGTGCCCTAAAGTCTGCATCCGGGAAATCGGACGTGCCTTCTGGAGACAGAGTGTGTACCCGCTGAACGAGGTGGAGGATCTTGCACACCTGTGCACCTAGCAGAGAGTCCTTCGAGGATCCAACTATCACAAAAGACAGTGTGGCTGTGTATGAATTGTGTGCAACCTCGAGCTGGCAAGACCCCATGGCCGGGATAACATTACCGCTGTAATCGACCAACTGACAGCGCGATGGCCGAATCGGAGGTTTGACCTTCAAGGTGTAGAAGGCTGACCATGCAATGAGATTGGCGGAGGCACCAGTGTCTAAACGGAATGTGATTGGTGATCGGTTGACCATTAGGGTGGCACACCATTCATCGCCCTGATTAACGCTGTGCACTGGCATCGGCTGGTGGGTCCTACTTGGGGACATCCGATTTCTGTCTATTACCGCAACGCGGAAGGATTCCCGGTCGTCGGTATCACCGGTTTGTACGTCGTCAGGGTATTACTCGGTGTATGGAGGCTGAATGGCTCGCACGCCCCTGCGAGGCTGGCCGAATTGCAGAGCATTGGCAGGTTGAGCTGCTCGACAGCAGGCAATGTAGTGGCCCATCTTGCCACAGCGGAGGCATTGTTGAGTTTTGGCTGGACATTGTCGCTTTAAGTGTGCGTATCCACAGTTGCCGCACGTCGTGACGTCATGGCGTTCGTTGCGCCACCGTGCATGCGCAATTCAGTCCTGCGTAGAGTGCGCCTGCGCGTCACGTCCCTCTGCGCCGACGTCCCCACTTTTAGTGAGTACAAGCGCGGGAGGACTCGGAAAGCGCGCGAAATGGCTGCCCTCGTCCAGGCTGCGGGCCGGGAGGAACTCGATCGACTGGACCCGCTCGGCCTCGTGGGACCCCTGCCGTGCCGATTCGGCCGCCTGGAATTGGGAGTACCGGCTGGTCGCATTTTCGTGGAGGACGCAGGTTTCGATGGCGGTGGCAAGGGTGAGGCTCTTTATTTTGAGGAGCTTCTGGCGTAGAGTTTCTGAGGTGACCCCAAACACTATCTGGTCCCGAATCATGGAATCGGAGGTGGCCTCATAGCCGCAGGACTGCACGAGGATACGGAGGTGTGTCAAAAAGGGTTGAAAAGGCTCATCCTTACCCTGCAGGCGCTGCTGGAAGAGGTACCTCCATCAGTGTGTGTGTGTGATTGCACCATGATATGTTAATATGGATATCATGACAGTTAGCACTGCTGTCTCACAGCGCCAGGGACCCAGGTTCGATTCCGGCCTTGGGTGACTATCTGTGTGATGTGTGCACGTTCTCCCTGTGTCTGCGTGGGTTTCCTCCGGGTGCTCCAGTTTCCTCTATCTGTGTGAAGTGTGCACGTTCTCCCCGTGTCTGCGTGGGTTTCCTCCGGGTGCTCCAGTTTCCTCCCACAGTCCAAAGATGCACAGTTTAGGTGGCTTGGCCATGATCGATGCATGGAGTTAGGTAGGGGGAATGGACGTAGGTCGGGTGCTCATTCCGAGGGTCGGTGCAGAACCGATGGGGCAAATGGCTTCCTTCTGCACTGATGATAAAAAATCCCCCCTCCCCACTCCTGTCCTGTTGTGTTCTCCTGCCAAATGCAATCCCACACAAATTTTGCAACATCCCCATATTATGGATCGATATGAAATATTATTGACTCCACTTGTGAAATTATTTGCCTACTCTACTTTTTTTCAAAAATCACTTCAATCAGTGGCTGAACACTCTGCTCCCAGTCGGAAGGTTGTGGGTTTGAATCCCACTTCAGGAATTGCAGGAGTGCAGTACTGTGTTGCTGGTATTGACTTTCAGGTGCGAAGCTAAAACGAGGCCCTGTCTGCCCTCTGCAGGTAGATGTGAGACAAGGCAAAACACTTAAGCACAGGTGCAAGGGAGTTCTCCCCAGTGTCCAGGTCAGACTTTACCCCTCGGCCACCAATTACCTAATACAGATGATCTGGCTTATTACCACGTCGCTGTTTGAGGGATTTTGTTGTGCACAGATCAGTTGCCACGTTTCACAACATTACAATGGTAGTAACTCTTCAAATGTAAATGGCTGTGAAGCACCTTTGGACACCCTGTGGTTGTGACAAGACAGCGGTCTTTTAATTGGCTCATACTTCACTGAGGATTTGAGAAAATTCTCGGGGAAGACTAACTGAATTGGAAAGTGGACACATACCCAATTGGCTTCAGAATATACAATATGTAAACCTTGTGTAAATGTTGCCATTATCAATTGTAATGGTGCAAGTTGAATCAGGAGTCTATGAGCCTGGCAAAACACGTAACTGGGACAGGAACTATTAATTTTGTAACATTCAGTATAGAAAACAAAGCTGGAAAAAAAGATGTCTGAGTATTTCATTTCTGGTCTCAATTAAAAGGAGCATGCTGATTATTATTGAAAAGGGGAAAACAACAACAAAGTATTTTAAAAATCCCTGCTCCATGGGGTTGACAGCAGACGTTAATTTCTTACCCTTTCACTGGCGTGACCTTCCTACTAAACACGTACATAGAACATAGAACAATACAGCGCAGTACAGGCCCCTCGGCCCACGATGTTGCACCGAAACAAAAGCCATCTAACCTACACTATGCCATTATCATCCATATGTTTATCCAATAAACTTTTAAATGCCCTCAATGTTGGCGAGTTCACTACTGTAGCAGGTAGGGCATTCCACGGCCTCACTACTCTTTGCGTAAAGAACCTACCTCTGACCTCTGTCCTATAACTTTAAACTGAGGGGTAATAGATATGTCCCCTCGTGCCAGCCATATCCATCCGCGGGAGAAGGCTCTCACTGTCCACCCTATCCAACCCCCTGATCATTTTGTATGCCTCTATTAAGTCTCCTCTTAACCTTCTTCTCTCCAACGAAAACAACCTCAAGTCCATCAGCCTTTCCTCATAAGATTTTCCCTCCATACCAGGCAACATCCTGGTAAATCTCCTCTGCACCCGCTCCAAAGCCTCCACGTCCTTCCTATAATGCGGTGACCAGAACTGTACGCAATACTCCAAATGCGGCCGTACCAGAGTTCTGTACAACTGCAACATGACCTCCCGACTCCGGAACTCAATCCCTCTACCAATAAAGGCCAACACTCCATAGGCCTTCTTCACAACCCTATCAACCTGGGTGGCAACTTTCAGGGATCTATGTACATGGACACCTAGATCCCTCTGCTCATCCACACTTTCAAGAACTTTACCATTAGCCAAATATTCCGCATTCCTGTTATTCCTTCCAAAGTGAATCACCTCACACTTCTCTACATTAAACTCCATTTGCCACCTCTCAGCCCAGCTCTGCAGCTTATCTATATCCCTCTGTAACCTGCTACATCCTTCCACACTATCGACAACACCACCGACTTTAGTATCGTCTGCAAATTTACTCACCCACCCTTCTGCGCCTTCCTCTAGGTCATTGATAAAAATGACAAACAGCAACGGCCCCAGAACAGATCCTTGTGGTACTCCACTTGTGACTGTACTCCATTCTGAACATTTCCCATCAACCACCACCCTCTGTCTTCTTTCAGCTAGCCAATTTCTGATCCACATCTCTAAATCACCCTCAATCCCCAGCCTCCGTATTTTTTGCAATAGCCTAACGTGGGGAACCTTATCAAACGCTTTGCTGAAATCCATATACACCACATCAACTGCTCTACCCTCGTCTACCTGTTCAGTCACCTTCTCAAAGAACTCAATAAGGTTTGTGAGGCATGACCTACCCTTCACAAAGCCATGCTGACTATCCCTGATCATATTATTCCTATCTAGATGATTATAAATCTTGTCTCTTATAATCCCCTCCAAGACTTTACCCACTACAGACGTGAGGCTCACCGGTCTATAATTGCCGGGGTTGTCTCTGCTCCCCTTTTTGAACAAAGGGACCACATTTGCTGTCCTCCAGTCCTCTGGCACTATTCCTGTAGCCAATGATGACATAAAAATCAAAGCCAAAGGTCCAGCAATCTCTTCCCTGGCCTCCCAGAGAATCCTAGGATAAATCCCATCAGGTCCCGGGGACTTATCTATTTTCAGCCTGTCCAGAATTGCCAACACCTCTTCCCAACGTACCTCAATGCCATCTATTCTATTAGCCTGGGGCTCAGCATTCTCCTCCACAACATTATCTTTTTCCTGAGTGAATACTGACGAAAAATATTCATTTAGTATCTCGCCTATCTCTTCAGACTCCACACACAATTTCCCATCCCTGTCCTTGACTGGTCCTACTCTTTCCCTAGTCATTCGCTTATTCCTGACATACCTATAGAAAGCTTTTGGGTTTTCCTTGATCCTTCCTGCCAAATACTTCTCATGTCCCCTCCTTGTTCGTCTTAGCTCTCTCTTTAGATCCTTCCTCGCTACCTTGTAACTATCCATCGCCCCAACCGAAACTTCACACTTCATCTTCACATAGGCCTCCTTCTTCCTCTTAACAAGAGATTCCACTTCCTTGGTAAACCACGGTTCCCTCGCTCGACGCCTTCCTCCCTGTCTGACCGGTACATACTTATCAAGAACACGCAGTAGCTGATCCTTGAACAAGCCCCACTTATCCAGTGTGCCCAACACTTGCAGCCTACTTCTCCACCTTATCCCCCCCAAGTCACGTCTAATGGCATCATAATTGCCCTTCCCCCAGCTATAACTCTTGCCCTGCGGTGTATACTTATCCCTTTCCATCATTAACGTAAACGTCACCGAATTGTGGTCACTGTCCCCAAAGTGCTCTCCTACCTCCAAATCCAACACCTGTCCTGGTTCATTACCCAAAACCAAATCCAACGTGGCCTCGCCTCTTGTTGGCATGTCAACATATTGTTTCAGGAAACCCTCCTGCACACACTGTACAAAAAACGACCCATCTATTGTACTCGAACTATATCTTTTCCAGTCAATATTTGGAAAGTTAAAGTCTCCCATAATAACTACCCTGTTACTTTCGCTCATATCCAGAATCATCTTCGCCATCCTTTCCTCTACATCCCTAGAACTATTAGGAGGCCTATAAAAAACTCCCAACAGGGTGACCTCTCCTTTCCTGTTTCTAACTTCAGCCCATACTACCTTGGAAGAAGAGTCCCCATCTAGCATCCTCTCCGCCACCGTAATACTGCTCTTGACTAGCAGCGCCACACCTCCCCCTCTTTTGCCTCCTTCTCTGAGCTTACTAAAACACCTAAACCCCGGAACCTGCAACATCCATTCCTGTCCCTGCTCTATCCATGTCTCCGAAATGGCCACAACATCGAAGTCCCAGGTACCAACCCATGCTGCCAGTTCCCCTACCTTGTTTCGTATACTCCTGGCATTGAAGTAGACACACTTCAAACCACCTACCTGAACACTGGCCCCCTCCTGCGACGTCAAATCTGTGCTCCTGACCTCTATACTCTCATTCTCCCTTACCCTAAAACTACAATCCAGGTTCCCATGCCCCTGCTGCATTAGTTTAAACCCCCCCAAAGAGCACTAACAAATCTCCCCCCCAGGATATTTGTGCCCCTCAGGTTCAGATGTAGACCATCCTGTCTGTAGAGGTCCCACCTTCCCCAGAAAGAGCCCCAGTTATCCAGAAATCTGAATCCCTCCCGCCTGCACCATCCCTGTAGCCACGTGTTTAAATGCTCTCTCTCCCTATTCCTCATCTCACTATCACGTGGCACGGGCAACAACCCAGAGATAACAACTCTGTTTGTTCTAGTTCTGAGCTTCCATCCTAGCTCCCTGAAAGCCTGCCTGACATCCTTGTCCCCTTTCCTACCTATGTCGTTAGTGCCAATGTGGACCACGACTTGGGGCTGCTCCCCCTCCCCCCCTAAGGACCCGGAAAACACGATCCGAGACATCACGTACCCTTGCACCTGGGAGGCAACATACCAAACGTGAGTCTCTCACGCTCCCACAAAATCTCCTATCTGTGCCCCTGACTATAGAGTCCCCAATTACTAATGCTCTGCTCCTCTCCCCCCTTCCCTTCTGAGCAACAGGGACAGACTCCGTGCCAGAGGCCCGTACCCCATGGCTTACCCCTGGTAAGTCCCCCCCCCCACAAGTATCCAAAGCGGTATACTTGTTTCTCAGGGGAACGACCGCAGGGGATCCCTGCACTGACTGCTTTTTCCCAGTCCCTCTTACAGTTACCCACCTATCTCCAATCTTTGGTGTAACTAATTCCCTGAAGCTGCTAGCTATGACCCCTTCTGCCTCCCGAATGATCCGAAGTTCTTCCAACTCCAGCTCCAGTTCCCTAACTCGGTCTTGGAGGAGCTGGAGATGGCAGCACTTCCTGCAGGTAAAATCAGCAGGGACACTAACTGCATCCCTCACCTCAAACATCCTGCAGGAGGAACATTGCACTCCCTTCCCTGCCATTCCTCTTACTTTCTACCAAGATCTGGCTAACAACTAAATTAAATTTTTATAAAAAATAATAATAATATAATAAAATATGGTACTTACCTCAGACCAATGGGTTTTATTATTAGGTTAGAGGAGGAGGGCGGGTGGGAGACACTACACATGTAGTGTCTCGGGTTTCCTCTCCACCAGAATTTATTGGTGAGGGTCTTCCCAGACGTCCGCGGGTCGACGTGTCATCTAACTGCGATTTTGTTTTTCCTCCACATAATGATAGGGGGCGCAATTCTCCCATCGGGAGTCTTGCCGACGCCAGAGTGAAAATCGGAGTGTTTCACTCCGGCATCGGAGCCCGCTCCCAGCCCCCTATTCTCCCGCCCCCAGGGGGCTAGGAGCGGAGTCGCGTCATTTACGCACGCCGGGCCTTGGCGCCGCGTAAATGCGGCGCCGTGTAAATGACGTCACCCGCGCATGCGCAGTTGCCGTCCTCCCCGAGGCCGCCCCGCAAGAAGATGTCGGATGGATCTTGCAGGGCGGCGGAGGAAAGGAGGTCGTCCTTCAGAGAGGCCGGCCCGCCGATCGGTGCGGGCATCGGGGCAGCGTGGCGGGACACGCGCGGCGCCCCGGCGGTTCTCCCACCCGGCCTGGGGGGGAGAATTCCGTCCATGGATCCTGCTGACTGGAATAGTCATCCCCTACGTTGTCACTCCCTCTTCCCCCACCCCCTGACATACCTGAGCGCACCATCACTTTGAGTGCTTCGAATCAGGCAGAATTAACTTGATAATCCCCCAACCTGTTTTGTAAAGCTCCTTATCCTGAACTTCTTCTCAAGTGTTTTGTTGCACAGCCACCTTTGTAAAAATTATCATTGCCGCAAATTTTTAATGATTTGATTTGATTTATTGTCACATGTACCGAAGTACAGTGAAAAGTATTTTTCTGCGGCCGAGGAACGTGCACAATATGTACATAGTAGACACAAGAATAATCAACAGAGAACATTGACAAATGGTACATCGACAAAACAGTGATTGGCTACAGTGCGGAACAAGGGGCCAAACAAAGCAAATACATGAGCAAGAGCAGCATAGGGCGTCATGAATAGTGTTCTTACAGGGAACAGATCAGTCAAAGGGGGAGTCGTGGAGGAGTCTTATAGCTATGGGGAAGAAGCTGTTCCTAGGTCTGGATGTACGGGTCTTCAGACTCCTGTACTATCTGCCTGATGGAAGGGTCTGGAAGAAGGCAATGCCTGGGTGGAAGGGGTCTCTGATAATGCTGTCTTGTCAAACGTCTGCCTTGTCAAACGTCTCTAAAGTATACGACCGGGACTTCCGGTGGCGTTCGTGAGCTGAGCGGTCGCAGCAAAAAGGCTCCCGCAGTTCCACGAATTCTTAAAATTAAAAAAACGTTTTTTTAAAGTTTCCCGCAAAATCGGGAGCAGGGGAACTGGGCCCTCGGGAGAGGAGCGATCCGGCCCCCCCCCCCCCCCCCCCCCCCCCCCCCCCCCCCCCCCCCCACACACGCACGGCAGCAGAGCACAGGGTAGGAGAAGCGGTGGCCAGGACCGAAGCGGTGGCCAGGACCGAACGGCGGCCAGGACCAGAAGTGGGGGTCGAACCTGCAGGGAGGAAGGAACGGAGGAGCGGCCGACCCCCCCCCCCCCACCCCCCCCCCCCAAGCAGGAGAGCGCAGGGTGCGACGAGCGGCGGCCCGGACCGAGCAGCGGGAACCGACCGACCCCCGACGGCGACCACCACGAGGCAGGAACAAAGAGGGACTCCGGGCCAGAAACCACTCTCCCTCTCTCTCGACCTGGGTGAGTGAGGGAAAAGGAAGGAAAAAAGAAATTTTGCAAAAACAAAACTCTGAAAAGAAAACTTTTAAACTTTTAAAACTTTAAAAAAAAAATATTTTTGCACTTTTCTTGTTCTCACCCAAAACAAGTTCACCTGAGAAGAATTTTATAAAAGAGGAAAAATAAAGTGGTAAAGGAGAGAAGGGAGGGGAGAAGAAAAAGGGAAGGGTGGGAATAAATAAATAAATAAAAGAGGGGGGAGGGGAAGAAAAAGGGGGGGAGGAGGGGGAGATGCCAGAAGGGAGCCAAAGCAGAGGGAGAAGGGGCACCAAAGGCAGACAGGGCAATGGGCGAGCCAGTTCAGATGAGCTAATCAGCACACGAAGCGGCAGAACGGAAGTATCGCCGCATCAAAAAGAGCTGGGCAGCCAGGTGCAGTCTACCCCGGGGCCAGGGGGGAGCTGGAACTGGAAGGCAGCCTTTGCCGATGCGCTGAGGGTACATCGGCAGGTAAACAAGGCAGAGGCTAGGGCAGACATAGAGGCCACTGTGCAGGCAGCAATGGCCAAGGCCCTGGCAGAGGTGCAGCA